>NC_142571.1:24667500-24967500 GCF_041283825.1 Pyrus communis | reverse complement strand
GTTTTCTCTTTTCTCGATCTCTCATTATTTCTGCATTTCTTATCCTTGATCATAGACTGTGAGTTTTCCTTCTTATTCCACGATCCATCTATTAGACTACATATAAACATATATTTTTCATTTCTTTTAATGAATTATGCATATCTACAGTTTATTCTTTTTGGGCTTCGTTAATAGTCTTAATATTTTGATTTTATGTAAATAATTGCATGTTTGGTTTTGGTTTCCCTAATTCATGAACTCACGGTCTCCTTCATTTATTTGAAGACGTCGAGCTTCAGCACTACTGCTAACTACTAGGGATCCCCAAGAGAAGACGAGGTAATTCTTTTCTTTTCTTCTTTCCTTTTTTTTTTTCATAAACAACCGGTAAATTAGATGACCGGGTAATTATATTCATATTTGCATCCATTCATGGTTTTTTATTAATGGGGTTTTTTAACTTTAATCCTTTAAGAAGATTGAAATTTAAATAAATTTGGTGTTAGATTACATATTGATTATAGTCCCTTGATGTATTCTTAATTCAAAATAATTAATGTGCATTTTATTTAATGTCTCCCATTAAATATTTAAATTTATTAATATACAAATTTTAATTTATTTTTTTACTACATTTTTTTAAAATTTTTAATTTTATCTTACATTCTTCAAACTTGAAAGGCTCAATTAATGTGCTTAAATGTTAGTACCGAAATGTATTATAGTAAACTAATGTATTTAAATGTTAGTACCAAAATGTATGTACTGAAATATATGCATCGAAATATATTATATTAAATTAATGTACCTAAATGTGTGCACCGAAATGTTAGTACCGAAAAGTATGTACCGAAATGTATTATATTGAATTAATGTACCTAAATATTTGTATCAAAATGTATGTACTGAAATATATGTACCTAAATGTATGCACCGAAATATATTATAATGAATATAATGTACCTAAATGAAGAAGACAAAGTACATCAAAATATATTGTATAACAAAAATTAGTTTATCTAAATGTTTACAATAAAATATATTACGATAAATGAAATGAAAATGAAAATTATAATGAAATAAAATTAATACATTAAAATTAAGAAGAAAAAGAGAAATAAATATTTTGATCTTACTCATAGTTTTAGTCTAAAAGTCATTTTTGTCAAGGATTAGAATAAAGTTTTCTTGTGATTAATTAGATGAATCTTGAGCTCTGTTACAAGTTTCTGAGACTGCTAATGATTTGTGATTACTTCTGATGAGGGTTGGTTTCAGTTTCTTGACATTGGAAATTGTTGACAATTCTTAAGTAGACACTATGGGCGGTGGGCTTCTTTCAAACGTAAAGAGGTACACTGTCAAACGCTCCACAACTTTGGATGCTGACACAGTGCATGAGAACGAGATCGTCGATAGCAGTTTGAGTGAACCCCGAGGTTCCAAACCGGCCGAAGAAAAACCAGTGCATGAGAACGAGATCGTCGATAGCAGTTTGAGTGAATCCCGAGGTTCCAAACCGGCAGAAGAAAAACTTGTGCATGAGAACGAGATTGTCAATAGCAATTTGAGTGAGCCCCGGGGTCCTAAACGGGCCGAAGAAAGACTTATGTGTAGTTGTTCCTGCCAAGTGACAATGCAGAGTGGCACAACAACTCAATTAAAAGATGATACTTATGCGAGAAATAAAAAGTTAGCGTCGAATTTGGATGCAAACAATCTAACTGGATTGTTCTGCTACTTGGCACTACCACGTGCCAAAAATAGCTCCCACACAAGTTTTTCAACCCGCTGATGGTGCGGATAAGAATCCATTGCAACAAAGAAACATGTTTGTGTAGTATTTCCCTAGTTTTGAAAATCGAACTCTATGTTCCAAGACTTTAAGTTTCAACTATCATGTATAACTAGCAAAAGTGTTCGAGCGAAGCTACGGCGTTTTTAAACAATGTTTGAAATGAAGAAATCTAAGCAATGTTTGAAATGAAAGCTTGTCTGGCTTTTAAGTCGGTAATGCGTTGGGATTATAATTGAGGGCAGCAAATTGAGTATTAAAGAGCGAATCCCACATCGACCAGGATACGTTTCAAACGCCCTTTATATATTGCTAAGCGGTGTTCTGCGTCCCTTCGGGGCCATTCGATAAAATTGGAACAAGAGATTAGCATGGCTCTTGACACGCACGGTCCAAATTTTTTTTTCCCATTTTTTTTTTTTGGGAGCTTTAATGAAAAGGGCTTGGACCAAGATTATTTTAATAAAAAACCACCCTATAGTTTTCTTTAACCAAAAACACCTCAAAATTTACAATAAAGATAGAGGCCTCCAATTCTACATGGGTTGAATTACAGAGCCCAACAGAAACAAAAATAAGTTCCCAAAATTACCCCAACAAGGTGCAGGTCTGAAACTTGCTTGTTCTCATGAAAGAGAAAACTCACGTCAGCTCTAAGCAGAGCGTCAATCAGCGTTTTGTTTTCCGGGTTTTTCTTTCATCATTCTTGGTGCATATATCAGTTTTTGAATTTCCTTGTCCAAATTAGATTCAGATTTGGAGAATAACCAGACCTTGAGAAGAAAAAAAAATCCCAAATTATTGAATCCAATCTCCAAAAGTACAATTAAAAAGAAACGAACAGGAAAAGAGCTGTGCAATTGAATCAAGGAGGAGGACACTCAAACTAAATCCATTTTCCATGGAACAGGAAAAAACCAAAAATTCCAATTCGTTGCACCATTTCTCCATAAAACTAGAAAGAAAAATGTATCTCTACCTATGATAGAACCACCTTCCCCAATTGCAAAATCTGGAAAAGAAAGAGAAAATAGAAAAAGCAGACGAGAAAGAGAGAGAAAAGTGACTTCAACCATGGCGTTCAACTCTCATAACACTGTTAATGTTAAGCATTCTAGGAAATAGTATGCTTTTTTTGCCACTTTTTTAGAAAACAATGCGACCCGTTATATTTTGAATTCGTAACTGTTTCTGAAAAAATTAACAGTCCCTGCAAAAACTAAAACTGTCTCTGGAAAAATTAACACTGTCTCTGGAAAAACCTAACACTGTCTCTGGAAAAACTAAGATTGTTTCTGGAAAAATTAACATTATCTCTGGAAAAACTAACACTACACTGTCTCTGAAAAAATTAGCACTGTCTCTGGAAAAACACTGTCTCTAGAAAAATTAACACTGTCTCTGGAAAAACTAACACTGTCTCTAGAAACAGTGACTTAGATTCTAGAAACAATGTTACTTAAAATCCAGAAACAGTTCATTTTTACAGTCCAGAAACAGTGACCCATCGTTGTTATTGAATAGCATGCAGATCTTAAATTTATTTTCTGGATAAACAAACGAGGAACTCCACTGACGAAGAAAAATTGAAAAAAATTACCTCAAATCCACTATGAATAATAAAGACGATCACATTTCAACGAAATAATACAAAATATAAATTAAATAGCATGAAGATCTATATTTTTGTTTCAAAGAAAAAGAAGGTCTGCAAAACAACGATGAACTCCATTAACGATGAAAATCTGGAACTAAACCTAAAAAAGTTAAGGGTAAAATCAACAAATCATAATTTATTATAGTTGGGTCATTTTTAGTTGGACTGCTTTAATATGAGCCTTGTACTAATCATTAAACAAAACTTATAACATGGTTTTTTATTAAAACTAAAACTTTTCTAGCCCTTTTCATTTTTTTTTTTTTTTTTTTTTTGCCATTTGCCCTCGATCTGCATTCAAGGTCCTTCGAAGAACCAAATACAAAGTTGAATGGTGAATACAGTTTTAATTTATTTATAAATTTTGTGCGATTTTCCCACTATAGAGTGTTTCCAGACGACTAGATTAAACATGTAGATGAGGCATCTAAAATTATAGTTAATTTGTGTAACCACTTAAAAAAAATTAACATCATCGAAAAACACTAGAAGAATCAAATTATATGGAGAAAAGAACACACTTATTGTCACATCCCGGCCCGGGGCGGATCACTTCCCGGGCCCGTTCCATCACCGTAGCACGATATTGTCCGCTTTAGGCTTACCATTCCCTCACGGTCTTGTTTTTGGGAACTCACGAGCAACTTCCCAGTGGGTCACCCATCATGGGATTGCTCTAGCCCCCTTCTCGCTTAACTTCGGAGTTCCTACGGAACCCGAAGCCAGTGAACTCCCAAAAGGCCTCGTGCTAGGTAAGGATGGGAATATACATATAAGGATCACTCCACTGAGCGATGTGGGATGTCACACTTATAATACATGGTGGAATAATAATCATGTGCAAAGGGTTTATTCTTCTTCTTCTTCAAATTATTTCATGATCTTTTGTTGTATTCAAGGTGCTTTTGAAGAGCAAAGACAAAGTTGAATGCAGTTTAGGTGGGTTTTTTTTTTTTCACAACTACAGTTAATTAGTATCACACTTTGGCAACTGCTAATCTATATCTAAACTACTTATTAATAAAACACTTTTTGTCTATCAAAATTACAGAACTGAACAAAAATAAAAATTAGGGGCAATTTAGTAATTACATGCAACATGAATTTTGTTGTTTTTTACACTACCCTCATAGCCATGCACCCTGACCTGGAAATGTCAACTAGGACTCCGAATTGAACTATGTTGGCCAACACCAGGAAGGTGATGAAGCCATAAAGTGTAGTGATGTGGAAAATGTCAATAAATTTAAACCTAAAAGTGTCTAAATACAAGAGTGCGCTGTGAGCGAGAATGAACCCAATTCATACATGATGACAGAGCATAAGTACAGTACAGTAAAATAGGGTGAGAATTATACCATCGATGATAATTGTCTACACTAAGATTTGCCAATAATCCTCGTCGGTACGAAAACTCTGCTACTAACACATGAAGGGGCGAAAAACAAAGGTGAGTGGGCCTAAAAATAAAGTTTTAAAAAAAACCTTTTGAAAGCGTTATAACTCCTCCTCATAAAACCTGTATAGTTTCCAGAAAATACTACTACGTAGGTATGAAAACCAATGCACAAAAGCGGCGAAAACTAAAGTATGCCATGTCATAATATCTCAACAATAATAAATGTAAGTTAGGTGTGAAACCAATATGAAATAGTATGCCAGTCGGAGCCACCTAACGTGACCTATATGACTGGACTTGTAGCTCATCAATCTAGGCTAGCACACGAGTCGAAGTCACCTAGTGTGACCTGTACGACATGCCGGGTATAAATATGTACGATTAAGTGCTACGATCACGTGAAAGTTGTGCGATAAATCGCGAGTCACCTACGAGTCAGAACCACCTATTGTGGTCTGTACGACAGGCTAGCACCAGACTTGGATCCAAGGTGAGTGTGCGGTGCGGCAGATGAACAATCATGTGAAGGCTGGCCCTAGCCCTGGGCGGGAGCACTAATACCGAGGTGCAGCCATGGTGAACTCTAAATGAATATATGCATGCTCATATAATGCAACCATTTCAATCACATAATAACTCACCTAAACTTACCTGCGCCTCCATATGATCATTTAGCACAAACACATTTCATAACAATGCAACATTTAAAAATAATACATTTTCTAGACATGGCATGAAATGCAATACTCAATTTAAAACATTTTTGGAAACCGTTAAGTTTATACACACACACACACACACACACACACACACACACGCACACACACACTATAAAAAGGAAAAAGACCCACTCACCTGAAGTCTGTGCTACAACTCCCTAGCACGAATATCGAGACATCACAGACGATCATCGCCTAAAACAAATATTTAGTCACATCTCAGAATTCTTATCGATAGAACACGTAACTTACATAAAACACATCTCCAATGACGTTCTAGAATGATTTGAGACCCATTGACCAAAAGTCAGTTGTCTCTCAAAGATCAATTGTAGGGTCCACAACCCTACGTAACTCGATTCAGAAGATCTGCGTCACAGATTTCTGATCCATAACTTCCGAAGATCCACATTATGCTTCTAAAACATCATACTAAAGTTTCATTACGATCCAACGGTCGGATCTCTGCCAATTGTAAATTCAAATGGCGGTCAATATTTTATTTTACAAACTTAGGAATCCAATTCAGGAAGATCTGCATGTCGAATTCCCGATCTGTCAGTTTCTATTGTCCTCAATTATTATGAATAATAACCTACTAAAGTTTGGTGACGATCCAACAGTTTGATTGTCGATTCAAATAAGGATCAAGTGGCAAACCTTAGCGAAATTGTACCCAAACAATGGAATTTCATTAATCGGACTTCACCTAAGCAATTGGAGTATCAGACTTAGCTTAGGAAAGTCAGGTGGGGTCTCAGCCCACCCGCCGCCGCACATGATTGTCGGCCGCCCCAACTCGCCGAAAAAATCAACTATTTCTAAAAATTCTCAAATTTCACGATAATGAAGATCTCAATGGGTAGAGCAAGTTTCATAGCTGTGGCCAAGTCCAATTTAACTAGAAAGGCCTCAAATGTCCATGAACCCGTCGGAAACCCTATAAAGGGTGTTTCTTGATTCGTCCTCAAATTGACTTCGACGCTCCAACCAATGATTGGGCATTGTTCCTGAGCTTAAGGGAAGTACTTTGGTGGTGAAAATTGAACGGAATCGTTGCAGGAATGGCAGATTCACCGCTATGGGTGCCCTTGAAGTCGACGTGAGCATTCGCCGTGAAATCACGACCAATAGCCATCAAACTTAGGTGGGAATGGAAACTGGGATGATGCCATGTTGATTGATGGTGTTGGTTGACTACATTTTGTCGGAAAATAAAAAAAAAACCACTAGAATTAGACCCGGGTCAAAACCGAATCACACTGGTTGGCTGGGTGTAACGGGGTCAAGGGTGATCTGGTGCATCCCCTTGCTCTTCTTTCCTCTCCTTTCTCTCATCTCTAATTGGCCACTCACCCTCTCCCTTCTCTCCATTCGTCCTCACCTCTCCTTCCTTTCTCTCCTTTATTTTCCATCTCTACCGACCATCTCTCTTTCCTTTAATCTGGGCCACACACGTGGCTTTCCAAATTTTGCCCCAAAAATCTGGAGCTTTTTAGAAAATAACCAATTTACTAAAATGCCCCCGACTTTGAACGTTAATATCTCCTTCGTTATAACTCCAAATTACATTTCGTTTGCATCCATGTGTTTGTAGCGACGAGTACTATGAGGATACGTCAAGAAAATGGATCTTACGTGACTCAACAAGGCGGTCAACAAAAGTCAATGCATTTGCCTTGAAGGGCATTTTCGAAATTTCACATTTTAAAATTATAAAAACCGTAGTTTTTGGGGACGGGTCGTTACAGTAAACATAGCAGGTTTTTTTTAACAATTAAATAAAAATGTTTATTCTAGCCTCTTTGAAGCACACCCGAGATGTGTATAGTTTTCTAGTTATTTATTAACAAAACTCTCTTTATCAACCAAAAGATGGTGATAAAACGATTGGAACCTCTATTCACAACTGCATATTGAAAGTATTATAAAAATAAAAAGAAAATCATGAACATTAAGATGATTTCGCACAATTTTTTTTTCCCTTTCCTCACCTATATGCCATGAAATCATTCCACCCCTTCCTCCCTCAAAAATGATTTTTTTTTTTAATTCAATAAAAGAACATTTCTCTCCTCATTTGCTTCCGTAAAATTCAAAATTTTACATGCACACAATGACAATGTATGGACATTAAGAAGATTTTGCACAAATTTTTTTTTGTTGTTTTTTTTTCTTTGCTCACCTACATGTCATCAAATCATCCACCCCACCTCCCTCTCTCTTTAAAATTTTACACACGCATAATGTGTGGGCATTTTATAGTGTTAAAGAACAAAACTCTCAAGAATCAAAATGAATTTATTGAAAAACAAAGTATAGTCTATAAGTTTGAAATGTCATTATAAATTTTAAAAGTTGTTTTAAATTGGAATCAGTAAGTTAACAATTCAATGTGTCGTTATCAATGGTGCCTTTACAAACTAGTTATTTGACTAAATAGAACCAAAATAGATATATGAACAAACAACTAGAATACATAAAGAAATGAACCCCAATGTTACAATGTCATTGTTAAAAGAAGTTTCTTCTACTGATTACAATTTACTGATATATATACACACACACACAGACCCTTTAAGGGAATGGATTCTTATTTTTCAATAAAAATAGGAACACCCTCTTAACCATTAGATTTGACTTTAATGAAATTTTGTGGCTGAGATTAAATCATAGGCCACAAAATCTCAACCACAGAATTTCATTAAAGCCAAATCTAACGGTTAAGATGATGTCCCTATTTTTTCTGAAAAATAAAGATCCCTTCCCTTAAAGGCTTCATATATATATATATTAATTGTAAGTTTAACTTGCATATATTATGAATTCGATACTTATTTATAGCTAATTCATTGTGTACTTAGTTCAAATCTTCTTTCTCCAATATCGTTGTATTAAAAAAAAAAAAAAAAAAAAAAAAAAAAGGAAACTGCCAATATAGTCTCTATATTATTACCTGAGTGAAATTAGATTCCTAAACTATTTATTCGAAAAAATCAGTCATTAAACTAATAAAAGTCTTCCAATTACATCCCAAATATTAGATTCGAAACTACTTTACTTAATTTTTCGTCAATTTAAGTCGCGTAACTTGCATGCGATTCAATTTGGAAGGTAAATTGGTAGTTTTGCATAGTTTAAGGACTTTTTCTTTTTTTTGTGAAGAAGAAGAAATAGAATATGGACTTAACTTTTGAGGGTAAATAAGACGCTAGATTTACAATCTATATGCAATGTTGAGGTTTTATAGGTAAGAAAATGATGAAATTACCCTCTAAAATATGCCAAGTGACTTAAGTTCACGAAAAATTAGATAAAATAGGTTTCAATATAATATTATTATATTGGGAATGAAATTAGTAATTTTTATGAATTTAGATACTTATTTTACTGAAAAAATAATTTAAAAACCTAATTTTTACAGATATGATAATTTAAGAACTACTCGGCTAAGTGGGATAGCCGAGCCAGAAAAAAAAGATTAGAAGATATAAATGAGTTGAGAAGAAAGAATGCTTTTAAAATATGACCTGATCCACCATACATATTAAGTTTGGTGGAATCAATTTGATTCCTGCTTCAAGCATAGGATCTTTGTCTCAGTTAAGAGGAGTCATGGAAATAGCTCTGGTTGTTCGCTATTCAAGAATTATTGTTTCGGCAGTTCATACCATCCATACATAATGTTTTGATCTAAGATTTCAATTCTTCCATTTTTCAGCAGTAATTAGTATATTGTTCCATGGAGCTAAGGTCCAAAATATGGAAGAAATAGGTGTTTCCACGACTCTACCGCCCAATCAATTATGTTCCACTTAATCCCTGTTTCTTACTTATCCCTCGATCTATTAGTGAACTATCTTTCCAAGGATTGTGAAAGATGTTCCACTAGAAATATTCTTGTTATTGCTTCGACTCATATTCCCCAAAAAGTGGATCCCGCTCTTGGTGTTACATGCCATTAAAAATAAAATCTAAAAAACACTATACGTAACGTTATATCATTACCATGAAACATCAAACTCGACCTATTTTATTAAAGTTATTTACATTGGTTGTTGGATTAAGGTTAATGAGTCTTAATAGTTCCTCTTAATGATAATTAAACAGTATTTGTTTAAAATTTGAGAATAAGGTCACAATCACGAATCATCACAAAGTGATTAACTATTCTCACCAACCCCCTTGGTCCTCCTTCCTCTAAATGATAAGGTTCAGTGGACTTCTTGCGACGTCATGGGCAGCGAACCACCCGCCACCACGATCTGAACACTTCACCGGACCATTCGATCGGTAGGAGCGACGGGCGGTGTGTACAAAGGGTAGGGACGTAGTCAGCGCGAGCTGATGACTCGCGCTTACTAGGAATTTCTTGTTGAAGACCAACAATTGCAATGATCTATCCCCATCACGATGAAATTTCAAATATTATCCGGGCTTGTCGTCCAAGGCTATAGACTCGTTGAATACATCAGTGTAGCGCACATGCGGCCCATAACATCTAAGGGCATCACAGACCTGTTATTGCCTGAATCTGAATGAATAGAAAGGGTAAAAGAAGGAAGAAAATAGTGGGATTTGGTAGGGGCCCTTTTCCGTTTTTCGTCTGCAGATCGGCATTCCATTTATGATCCGCACCGGCACCAGCGAGTGGGCGGACATCTTTCTTCAACAATTCACCAAACAAAAAATGTAAACGTGTCGACAATGTTTTTTCATTTTTGGCCTTATCTCAGTACATCAGGTCCTCAACCAACCCAATTACACTGTTCCTCAAAAAAAACAAAAATTCCAGTTACACTTTTGGATGGGCTTTACAATTTAATCTTATTTTCTTTCTAACCAGACTTATTTTAAAATGTTTTTAAAATGATTGAAAACGTTTTTGACGAAAATGTTTTAAAAATCAATCTTAGCTAAAAAACAAAAGAATTCTGAAACTTAAAATATTTTTTTTAAAAACACTTTTAGTAAGTCTAAAAACATTTTCAAATAAACTCTAAATTATTTACAGCTGTGTGAGGTACAAGACTACGACGTCGTCCCCAATCTCTGTCACGTTGGAGTTGTAGCCATTTGCATCCTCAATCTTTCGACGCTTTCTTCTCCCCAATCAAAAACCCTAATTTTTTATTCCCATTTTTCTCTTTCCCTCCCCATTTTTTTCCCCCTCTTTTTTCCCGAGAAAATTCACTTTTTATTTTCTATACAAATATATTCTCCTTACAAATAAAAATAATTAAAAAAAGACCCACCAAACCCAAAAGCCAAAATTCCAAAAGAGCCTCCATAACAGCTCGACCAACCCTTTTTCGCAGTTGGGATTTCTAGGGTTTCTTTCGAGGAGAAATCCGAGCCGTTCGAGGGAGGATCTGAGAACCCAATCGAATGGCATCGCAGGGGCAGGGAGCGATGGACCCTGCCGTGCTCGACGACATAATCAGGCGGCTCACGGAGGTTCGACTGGCCAGGCCGGGGAAGCAGGTTCAGCTCTCGGAGTCGGAGATCAAACAGCTCTGTGTCGCTTCCAGGGAAATCTTTCTTCAGCAGCCCAATTTGCTTGAGCTCGAGGCCCCAATCAAAATTTGCGGTAGGGTTTTTACATACCCACATACATTTTGATGTGGGTTTATTAATCCTCAATTTTAACTGGCACTAAATTCTATTGACTTATTATTTTTCCCCTTTTGTGATTTTGATGGGTTTTTTGTTTGATTTTTTCTGATGGGTTTTCGTTTATTACTTGTCTGCTATGAAATTACTGGTGGAAATATTGTGGCAGATTAGGGTTGAAGTTATCTGCGGTGATATTATAGTTTAAGGGTACCCATATGTATTTTTCTTTCGATTGTCAAAGTTTTAATTTGAAAGGGAGAGCATAAAATATGTTGCAGAAGTAGCTCAGCTTAACAGATATCAGTGGCAAGCTACGTTAGAAATAATATATATATATACACACACACACACACACACGGTGAATATACGTTTTATTTTCTGTTTATAGATGTTCAGATAACCAAGTTCTCGTTTTTCTCGTACAATGATATGATAGTTTTTCTGTATTTAATGTAGTTGTGACAAGATTGTGGCTTGTTGATGGTGTTATGTAAGTTGGTTAACCCATGTTGTGTAGAGGTAAAAGCTTGAAAATTTAAAATGTTGAACTATCATGTGTGTTTTCTCTTTATAACCGTTTGTACATTTAAACTGAAATCATTGATGTGCATAGTTGTATATTGTGTTCATCGAAACTAATGGTGCTTTCTACCTTCATTTGGGGAAATAAGGTTAGTTTAGTTGATTGAACGCCGTTGAGATTGAAAGTAATGGTGGTTTCTACCTTCATTTGGGGAAAATAAGGTAATTTATATTAATTTGAACATTATTGAGAATAAATTGTTTGAAAAAGTTTGGTGGAATTAAGATGGGGGTATGGGGGGTCACACATGTTTTTCCATTCTCTATCTAGTGGGGAGGTGTAAGGAGGGCATGATTAAGTATGAAGAGAGTTGAATAATTTCATTCATAAGCTCTGGATTCATGGGTTTATCATGTAAGCATGATAAAGCATTGACACAGGTGATTCGGTGCATGCAATCTGAACCAGAAATTCTTGTCATGTCTTGTATGACGACAGCGTAAGGGTTGAAGAATAAAAAATTCTGCATCGCACTATGACTGTTTAGTGAGTGAGTAGACCGTCCAAGGCTTTGGGAGTTATTTATATTAAAAATTTCCAGGTATATATCTCTAGATATAGTGGCTAGTTTGCTCACTGCAGCTCATAGGTTTGTGGTTCACTATTGTACTCGTCCCTTTGTCCTAGGCTTTATGTTTCTGACCTGAGTTTTCCTTTTTATTTACAGGTGACATTCATGGGCAATACAGTGACCTTTTAAGGCTCTTTGAATATGGTGGTTTTCCCCCTAGTGCAAATTATCTGTTCCTAGGCGACTATGTGGATCGTGGCAAGCAGAGTTTAGAAACAATATGCCTCCTGCTTGCCTATAAAATTAAGTATCCAGAGAACTTCTTTCTGCTGAGAGGAAATCATGAATGTGCTTCTATTAATCGTATATATGGATTCTATGATGAGTGCAAGAGGCGATTTAATGTGAGACTATGGAAATCCTTCACAGACAGCTTTAACTGTCTTCCTGTGGCAGCTCTTATAGATGACAAAATTTTATGCATGCATGGTGGTCTTTCCCCTGATTTGACAAACTTGGATCAGATCAGAAACTTACCTCGTCCAACTGCTGTTCCTGATACTGGATTGCTTTGCGATTTGCTCTGGTCAGATCCTGGTAGAGATGTTAAGGGATGGGGAATGAATGACAGAGGAGTCTCATATACATTCGGCCCTGATAAGGTGGCAGAATTTTTAATGAAGCATGATTTGGACCTTGTTTGTCGTGCCCATCAGGTTAGTGACTATCCTTCTTCCCCCTTTGTTCTACTCAAGTTAAATCGGCTTGGAAATGAAACAAGGTCTTTTTCTGTAGGTTGTGGAAGATGGTTATGAGTTCTTTGCGGACAGGCAACTTGTTACAATTTTTTCAGCTCCCAACTACTGTGGTGAGTTTGACAATGCTGGTGCGATGATGAGTGTAGATGAAAACTTAATGTGCTCTTTCCAGATTCTTAAGCCAGCTGAGAAAAAAGCTAAGTTCATGATGTCAACAAAAGTGTGACGATTGCACTACCACTGCTCCAGTCTTGAACCAGGTCAGCCGATTATTGTTACATTCACTAGCTCTCTGTGTGTGTGCATGCGTGCGCGTCATGTCTACGTTATTGTTGTAGTTCTTTTTGTATTTGTGCAATTGAATGCGCAGCTATATGGGAATATTATTACTTATTACACTAGCTGTGCGAGTGCGTGTGCCATGCCATAAGCCATCTATGTTATTGCTGTACTTCTTTTGCAAATTTTCTGGATGTGTGAAGGTTCATGTGCACCTATATGTGATTGTTATTATTGTTCTGTTATTCTTCTCATCCTTGGAGGGCTTGTGTAGTACACAAGCTCTGTTAGTTTGTTTATTAATTATAAATTCAAGCTCCATTGATTTCCTATATGGTCTTCAATCAGTTATGTTTCCTTTTCCTAGTTGTCTTCAAGCATTTTGGACCACTTTTATTTAAAAATGAAAACATTGAAGAGGCACTTGTAAGTTTTTACTTTGAAAAGGCACTTATAAGTTTCTACTTTGAAAAGGTAGGTTGTTTTATTTGTACTTTAGAAATTAACATATTTCAGCAGTTTTTATGCCACTTCATTGGAAGTTAATGTTTTTCCGTAATGTAGGTAAGGGTCCTTTCTCTTTAACTTTAGGATATACATTTTATAATTTGACATGCATTGCTGTATTTCTTTTAGAATGGAAGGAAATAACTGGCCTTTCAATGAATATGATTTGGATTTCTCTGGTGGCACACCAAAATCATTTGTTAAGGCACTTTTTGTTTTGCAAAATCATTGGATCATGTCTTCATCATTGTTTGTCTAGTGTCAAACTATGAATAACCTTACATGCTTGTTGACTCATGATCTGGTACAAGTCATTAGTATACTCTGAGTCTTGCAAGTCAGGATCGAATTTCCTTAATAATGATTTGACTACAATACTTGCATGTATTTAATATAATCACCATCTAGCGGTGATATATAATTTATGTGAATATATGTATTTGATACAATTACTGTCTGACTGTCGAGATAGTGATTGTAATAAATACATGTAAGTATTGTTGTCAAATCCCTCAATAATATGGACCGGTTGCAACTCATGTCCTTTCGATTTTTAAAATTTAATGAACTTTTCACACGTTCATAATAAAAGAATGTACTCAACAATCATTGGTTTGAAGACAAGAAGATATGTTTTATAATATCTTGGTATGAGTTGGTTGTTTTTTCCAGTTTATAAGGCATCTCAAGATGCACTTTGGGATGCAAGTCATTTTGACCCCATCTTAATGAGCTTAATCTCATGCCCGTGTGCTTTTTAACAATTCTGAACAGTGCGCTCGTAAAAAGATCCTGTAGTTCCGGCAGTAACCTTGTGGTTTGCTTATACTTTGTGACATTGAAATGTTTATCTTGTGCTGAACAGTGTGCTAGTCTAGTTGTGCCTACCGCAACACATCAATTTGTGTTCACTTTATCCCATTTCCCTCATTATTTACTTATTTTTTCCTCTTGCAGGCATTTTCCCCCCATTTTTTCTTGGGCAACTTAGCGGAAAATGAAGGTTGGCCAGCCTCGAAAACTTTCATTCACCTCTAGTAGACTGCAAGTATGTAAGCTGGGGTGAGGAGCTATAGAAGTTGGTGGTTTGGGAGAAACTCTGGAGTCGCCTGAGGCAGTAGAATTTTATATTTCCTCGTTCACCTTTCTCTGTAATGCGTATTCTGCAACATTTGTGTACATATAATTTGGTCCGTCAACTGAATGCTGTGCCTTCCATGGAGGCCAACAGCAATCCCGTCGTTTTGCTCTCCCAAAGAAGTCTCCAGTTTTCATAGATTATTAGGTAATATAACTCATTGATTGAACGGTTTGTTAACGACGCTTTAAGCTTACTTTTTTTGTTAAGAGATGGTCAATTGTCATTAGTGGCTGTGTGGCATCTTATTAATATGTCAAGGCATCATGAACTTTTTTTCTTCCAAACATCATGAACTTTTTTTCTTCCAAACTGACTGATTTATATGTGGCGCTTTATATGTAAGGAGGACCAACGGACCGCAATTTGACATGTTTGCCTAAATGTTTTCCATTGTGATTGTCAAATTAATTTTGTGTGTGTCAGACTATGATTTGCAACTGCAAGTAAGAAAGAGTGACTCCTTACATTAATGGCCCGAACAGCCGAAATCCTCCAAGAAAGATGAACTTATGTTAGTTGATAGTTCTACATTGAGTGTCGAATTGCTGATAGTTCACATTGTTTGAGTTAAGTTAGTTGTAACCATAAGTGGCCCAGTAAAAAAAGTGCGGACATGAGAGGTCATGGGTTTAATACTTTTTAAGCTATGAATTTGCTTGTTCATGATCATAGGGGTAGAGTGCAATATTCAACTACCCTTCTCCCATCTCAAAGAGGTGAATAATAGTGGTTCGTCACTAGTTGTTCACCTCATTTATCGTAAACCCCCACTTACTTAAGAAGGTTTTTACACCTGAATGAAAATATTAGTAGTTTTAGAACTTACTAGTTGAAACGTTGGTGGCCAATTCTGCTTTACTAGTGCGACATGTTTCTTTATTTAGAATGAATTCTAGAGTATCGATTATCGTAGATCGGAAATAGGTACCATTTCTTTTTTCTAATTCAATTAATCATATTTTTCAAGTATCGGATTACGAGTTATAATCTAAACACTAAAAATCATGTTATTTTTAGTTTGTATTTTTATTTTACCGCATCGATATTATGTATAAGTATTCACAAAAAAAAAAAAAAGTGAATCAGAAAATTTCCAATACTCATTTAAGTAACAAATAGTGGGGGGATGTGCAAAAACTACTTTCATTTTGGTTTTGATATCAGAAAATTTGAGATGTAAAAAAAAAAGCGAAAAGCTTCCATGCACCCAAAAATGGAGAAATGTAAAATTAATATTGATCAAAAAAGAGAGAAATTGTAAAATAAAATGGAATACGCGCTAAAGTTGTGGATCTATGGGCCGTGGGACGTACAGATTTAAAATCTTCACCCTCTTTTTTTCAATTTCTCAGTAGGGTTATTTTTCCCTTCGACAAAACAAAACCCAATTTTAAAGGATTTTTAACGAAAACTGTCGGTATTATTTAGTTTAACAAAGTTTTATATTTTTATATTAAAAAATCAATAATACTACTATTTACTATATCATTTATTTTGTTCTTTTGATTAAAGTTCAAAATTTTCAAATCCCCCTATTAGTTTTTCTATTTTTAAATTCAAACGAACAAATAAAAATTCAAAAAACCACCTCTTCCTTTTCGTAATTTCATTACACAATTTCAAAGGCAATCCCAGAAATACTCATTACTGAATTTTCCGGGAATTGGTTTGGTAGATTCGAAAAAAGAAAAACCAAATCAGGGAAGTTGGGAAGAAAGAGGGAGAAATGAATACTGGGTTGGATCCGTCGATGACGTTGCTGGCAGCAAGCGGCGGCGACACCGTGAAGCTCTTCGATGTGTCGGACAAGTCCGCCGATCCCTTGGTTTTAAGCTACACTCCTTCTCCTGGTTCCCATGTCAATTCCCTCAAGTGGAATCACACCAGTCAGTCACCACTCTCTCTCTCTCCCCCTCTCTTTCTCTCCCTCCTCTCAATTGGTGATGGGTTTTGCTTTCTGCTGTCTGTGTTTATAGGCATTGAAACAAAATTTGATCTTTGTAGATGAGAAAATTTTGGGTCTTTTTTCCTGCATTTTCTTGGCTGCCAAATAGTGGGTTTAGTTTATTCAATGTGGGGTGTTTTGCAGATATGGTGGTGGCTAGTGCTGGAGATGATAAGAAGATATCATTGTGGAATAAGAATGGGAAGAGCATGGGCACCATTCCGGTGGCCGGGACCGACAGCGGAGACGGCATTGAGGTAATTCAGTTACAATTATATCGTTGAAGTGTATTTGTATATTTGGTGTGACAGTAATGTGAAATGAATGAATGCTTGAGAGAAGGTGTTGGGTTAGTAGTTGATATTCTGCTGGTGGAACTATTTATGCAGGAGTCTATATTGGCTCTCAGCTTCGGTAACAAGGTTTCTAGATACATTTGTTCCGGTGGAACCGGTCAAGTTGTAAGAATTTGGGATTTGCAGAGAAAGCGGTGTATCAAATGGTTGAGGGGTCACTCTAGTACAATTACGGGTGCAATGTACAATTGCAAAGATGAGCACTTGGCTTCCATCAGTCTTAATGGGAACCTCATACTTCACAACCTTGCATCTGGTACAAGGACTACTGAACTCAAGGACCCCAATCAACAGGTTGTCTTCTCGTTGCATCTTTCTGCTGATTATTACGCTGGTCTTTGTGGCTTTGAGTTCTAAGTTTCCAAACTAATTGGTTGTTTGCTGGTTTTTAAGACCAGGTACTAAGAGTGCTTGATTATTCCCGGATTAGTCGACACCTTCTTGTGACAGCAGGTGATGATGGGTCTGTACATTTGTGGGACACAACCGCTCGTAGCCCAAAGGTTTGCAGTATGTTTAATCGAATATTGATGCTGTGCTGCGTTTTCTTGGGCTATTGTGTTTGCATTCCCATTGGGCAATGTTAAATTTTATTCCCAGTTCATATATGGAAAACAGGCATATCTGAAAGAGATTAATTGCATTTCCTTATTTTTTACAACTTTCAACCTCCCCAAACCCAAAGCGAGCATTGATCTTGTCCTCTGATGGCAGTAGTGGTCAAATATTATCCCTTTGCTAACTTCCTTGTTTATCACTTGCCTTGTTAATCTAGGCAGAGTTGTTAAGTTGAAAAATACTCTAACACTTACCCATTTAGTCTTGTTTCTCTTAGTTTGTGTTTTACTTGTAATTGAATTGGTTTGTTTGTTTCTTCTTCTTTTTCCCTTTTTCGTACTCTTTTACGCAGGTTTCTTGGCTGAAGCAGCATTCTGCACCAGCTGCTGGTATCAGTTTCTCTCCATCTAATGACAAGGTCTCATAGTACATGTAACTTTACATTTTATAGTTGATTATGTTTATAAGACAAGAAGGCTATTTGACCATGTGCTACTAAATTGTGCAGATTTTTTTAGGGTCAGAATATGTAGAGAGATATTAATTAAGCCTTCTGATTTTCAATATATTTTCCTCTTGATAGATGATAGCTACCGTTGGGCTTGATAAGAAGTTGTATACTTACGACTCAGGGTCGAGACAACCTTCACATTGTATTTCCTATAAAGCACCTTTCTCTTCATTGGCATTTAGAGATGATGGTTGGGTATTGGCAGCTGGAACAAGCAGTGGTGATGTGGTGTTCTACGATGTCCGTGGTAAACCAGAGCCTTTCACTGGTATTCGTGCTTATAGTAGTTCAGAGGTAGCTCTCTCTCTCTCTCTCTCTCTGCACTGTTCCTTGAAACTTTGAATTTTGGAAAAACTTGTGTTGTCTCTAATATTTTTGAATTTCCTATCCTTTGTAAATTCCAAATTATGTAACACTATAGGTGTCGTTTCCATCACTAAGTATCAAGATACCTTGTCATGAGGATTAGGGGTATACATGGTCAGACATATCCTCCTTATGGTCTGGCTCAAACTTTCGATCATCCCTGGTTAGGTAGATTTATCACGAGGATGTTCTCATGGGGACACACAATAGGGTGTTTAGCTTTTAACAAGCAGTCTACATGAATGATACAGTTGGGTGTTTAACTTTGGTTGTACTAATCGTTTACAGTATTCATCAGGCTGTTACAAGTCTATGCTGGCAAAGGTCAAAACCTGTCGTTGTAAACGAAAACAATTGTACAGTTGAGACTGCTCTTTTAGGAGATGCTGTTGAAGATTCAATCCTTATGCCTGACCAACTTCCTTCTGTGACTTCATCAAGTCTTCCTCCATCTATGGCGGTATCTAGTTCTCGAAATCCAGGCCGCTCAAGTTCATCTACCGAGACATCAGCAGCTGGCAATGGATTAACATCAAGCACACTTTGTGTATCTATGACAGAGGATACACCACAACGAGACCATTTGTGGCCTGGTAGAACATTGCGTAGGTTGCATCCTCCTCGATCTACTTATAACTTCAAGGATGATATGGAGGTGTTCTCCCCTCTTGTCGATGTTCATCCAATCACACCTACACTTGACAAGCTGTGGGATGATGACAAATCAAAGAAGGATAATTTGTTTCCAGATAAGAAACCTTCGTCACTTTTATTTCCTTCGTCCGGTGGGAGATTCTCTTTTGCAGAAGATGGGGCCACTGATCATCCAATTTTTGACTGGAAACCCAGTTCAACATCTAAACAGGTCTCACTTATCCATATCTTTATTTTTTTTTGGATGAATGCTTAATGTGAAATGTTCCATCTTTTGAATTATAAAGAGCAACCTTGTATGCAAACCTGGAATTTCTCATCCTTTATGCTGTTTTTGTAAGTATAACTATTTTAATCTTTTTCACATTTTCTTTTTCGACCAACAAATTTTCTGACCATTATGATTTCTGGACTACCTTAGTCTTTATTGTTCTGTAAATGGTAAACCAAATGAAAGGTTAGATCAATACGGAACCATGTATGCTAGATTGTAGTTCCTCCTCTGTAAGTTGTAAGCTATGTAAAGTGATTTTGCTATTTGTTGGGGTGGGCGTGTTAAATTTCTCATTATCTTTATTGCGTATTCAATTGTTCTGAATGATCATGTTTGTTCCTTGGTGCAGGATGACATAAAATCGTCGTTTGCACTATTAGAATCAACCCCAGCTCCATCTTCCAAGAGTGAAGACTCATCCATCACCCCTCCAGAAGCTTGGGGTGGTGAGAGATTTTCTGATAAGTTTCGCCAGCCAACCTCTTTTCTATCTCGCGTTGGGACGTCAGCTCAGACATCAGGATCAACTTTATCTGGACTGCCCGATATGTCTTTAACAGAAAACTTGCAAAGTTTGCGCACCAAAGGTTTGTCTTCCATTCAGGAGACTTCGTTTGGATTTCCGGAACACATTTCCTCGAGTGCAATGCCTATGTCCCCTGGTAACAAAGGCCTCTTGGGACAGCCTAACCTTGATGCACCAACGTCTTTGACCTTTTCTCGGAGATTCTCTACTTATGCAGAGAGGATAAGCACTACATCTAACTTCAATGATCGAACATCCCTAGCAGTGAGTTCACCAAAAACAAAGAAAACAGGAGCCGAAGGAAGAGAAGAATTGTTGAATAGCTTCTTGTCAAAGTCAGATGCATCAACTGCCGCAGAATTAGGGGCTCTTCCAGCAATTAATGTATGGGTGGCAGATTTGTTGGATAAGTTGTCTTCTTTGGTTTGGTCTGACTTTCCATTTAAATATGCTCCTTCTGAAGAAAAAAAAGGAAATTAAAACATTAGAGCATGAATTGTTATTTTAATGATTTTGCTCATATACATGCTTTCACCTTTTGAATTATATAACAAGTGGGTCCGACTTGAAGCGGTTGCTCTTGATTTTACGCTATTATTCGAATGGGAAACCAGTGATGAAATTTGTTAGGAGAAGCCTCCACAGATGTTTATCATGTTTCCCTTTTCTGTCATACTAGATTATTATAGTTAACTCGACGATGATGATTGTGACAGGGAGGAAGCTTGCATCTCCAAAATGCGCCCCAACAAGATGCACAGCAGGGAAGCTCCTTTACATTTCAGATTTTTCAACGGACTCTAGAAGAAACTCTGGATTCTTTTCAGAAATCCATACACGAAGATATGAGGAACCTTCATATAGAAATTTTAAGGCAATTTCATATGCAAGAGGTATGAATCTTCTCTCTTGTTGTTTTCATTTTCGTTTAGTTCCTCATGCATTTTCTGGAATCATTACACAGATGGAAATGTCAAATGTGATGAGGGCAATGCTGGAAAACCAAGCTGAGCTGATGAAGGAAGTTAAGTCTCTCCGGAAAGAAAACCAGCAGCTCCGGCAATTGCTTTGAGCATTGGTGACGATTGTTATTGTTTTGATTTTTTTTTTTTGTTGTGGATTTGGAATATGCATGTTGTTTCAGTGTCATGATTTGCTCTCCATCAGTCGGTGTTCGTTCTATAGGTAGACTAGAATTGCTTCTCTTGGCCGGGGGCGGGGACTAAAGAAAAGGTAGAAATGCAAGTGCAATAGGAAGTAGAGTTTGTGAGCATATGTACAGAATGATCATTTCCAGCTAATGAACGAAGGCTTTGATTCGGGTGAAATTTACAAGCATTACGATGTTTCAGCTTTTACCTGGTTTTATTTGTTCATTTTTCCTTTTACCTGTTCCCATCTTGGACTGTCTTTTCTCCTCCACTCCTACTGTTATACGACCGTGCTCTTGCTCGCCCACAATATCCGTTGGACGTGCTTTCGGGGTAGAAGATCCTTCCTTGCATCGAGTATCGAAGAAGGTATAGCATCGTAGTCCCGAGTGTGTTAATGTTGGAAGTCTATAGCACTCGGGAGGAACAGATGATAAAGATCGCTTCTTGTTGAGAGCTTGGCCTCGGAAGCTGGGAACTTGCTTTCATGCTTTGAAGCGTTAAGGGTCCGTTTGGAAGTGAATAATCAAGGGGCCATAATCGCTTCCCGAGAGAAGCACATTCGCGGAAGTGGTTATGGCCACTTCCACAATTACTTCTAAACGAGCCCTAAGTCGGTTAGGTTATGAGGAAACTTCAAGGGATAATTTACCGAATTGCTTTTCTAATTTTTTTCCTTTTTTTGTTGTTCTTCTAACTTTTAAACAAAATATTAAATAAATTGAGATAATCGTCTAATTTTTACATTATTAATAATTAAA
The DNA here is from genome assembly GCF_041283825.1 of Pyrus communis. NCBI lineage: Eukaryota > Viridiplantae > Streptophyta > Magnoliopsida > Rosales > Rosaceae > Pyrus > Pyrus communis. The sequence continues at coordinate 24,945,451 of NC_142571.1, read as the reverse complement.
TGTAGGCTCCGCGCTTACCGCATCACATTAACGGCCAATTTGACGGACTAATAACGGTTGTATGACATTGATATGAAATCGTGAACCGCTGTATGAAACTGCAAAAAAATTGAAAGGCGTACGAATTTGAAATTGAACGAAAAGTGAGGGGGTAATTTTGCCCTATTGTCTTTCATACGAAAATCTGTAGACAGAGAATTGAGAAGTGTGCTTATAATACGGGCGGTGGAAATATCCCCACCCCAAACAAAATGCTGGCAAAAGTTCTTGTGTCATTGTCTTGATTGAACTGTAGTCACTAAGAAATGCCGACCCGAAATCTGTGGCAGTTGAGAACATACAACATGTAGCAGAAGCACGTCGGGGCAGTCGGCACTGAACCATCTCGGAGTTGTTGGAAATTACAACGGTTTCACGGCTCTTCCCATGACTCCATGAATACAGAACATCTTGCAGTTCGAAGGACTTTGCAAATTTAGGGTTTCAGCTTTCGTACTACGCCTCACTTCTTAATTAATCTCAACACGTCGCCAACAAGATGTAACGAACCAGTTACAAGGACCTGGTATATAAACCTTGGTTCCATGAAAATGAAAGATAATAAATTAAATCTCCCAAAAATTAAAAAACAAGATTACCTGAAAACGAACAGATTTACTTTGTCGGACAGTGTCCCTGAGCCATTGTATAGCTGATGGGAGAGAGGGAAAAACTGCACTATTTTCGCAACTTTTGACAGCGATCTCCTTATCATCTGTCAGTTCTTCACAAACTGTGGCTGCGCTATTGTCAGCGCCTCCTATTAAAGTAAAAAAATAGAAACACTTCCAACTGAGAAATACAGTGCACCCCTGAATTATATGTTGTCTGAAGAACAAGTTAACTTAATTGGAATTTTATGTTACAAGTCACATACCTTTGTTACCCTGCATTAGATTTTCCCATACTTTTTGAAGAGCAAACTGCCACGACAAATCCACTTGAGAATCAGTCGGAGGTAAGGAATGCGAACCGACCTTGTAATACACTGATGTGTTTGGTACAAACAGAGCCTTCTTGAAGTAGACACCTAAAATATCAACCAAAATCTCATAAGTTTCTTTGAAACATACTTCGAGAAAGTTTCTGACACCATTCAAGAGTGAAATTATCAATACTCTAGGATCACCACCATGAAACTTGAAGGAAGTTGAGGCACCACCCTAAAACCCTTTGGTAATAGGGGAGTGGCCTAATTGCTTATAAGTCCGTCTTAACTTTCCAATGTCGGATCCTCACAAAATTCATTGCAGATCTAAATTCCATGCGTTTCCATTTTTCAATCAACAATGATTTTTAACCTATAAATTCCTTTTAGATCTTTAAAACTTACTGGATGTAAATTCAGAAGATTACATCAAATAATGCTTATGCTCACCATGACTAGCACATGTTTTCATCAGATTCGGAAGCAGCAACTGAGGATCCCTCACTGACATACAATTAAACAGCAGTATCTGCAAGTATTTATCAACAAATTTTTCTCAGTAACAGCCAGGGAAATGAAGATCTCCAAGGTTTGTAAAATAAAGCATCTACCTGTTCTGAATTCTTCCCGACTTTTTCAATAGGGTGCCTCTGTACCGGATCATGTGATGGTCCAGAAGTACTGGGTGGCTGAACAGAAAGAGAAAACCATCTTGCGCATATTTCCATGCTTTCTGGGCTATGTGCACCGTCCAAATAAAACAAAAGATCTTCAGGGCTTTCACTGTTAATAAAGCGATCAGGGACTATTTGAGCCCGTCCTTGTAAACTGACTGTAGCAGTTAGTCCTTTTATGAACTGCTCCGGCAGAGAGGTCTATTCCATTTGGATATGTATATAAATCAATCAACATAGAAATCAAGAATAAAACGGAGAATTGATTGTTCATAGAACTTACAGTATGTTCTGGGTATTCAAGGTGACCAGTCCTCTGGAGCCATGTAGAGGACAGTGCAATAGCAAGACCAGCATTAACATATTGGTGCTCGCCTGCAAGCCCAAGTTTTGAGCCATTCAGCATATTGGGATCCAACGGTTGTACCAGTTGAAGGGGTACCTGGAACCAGCATAATTTCTCAGTTCATTGAAGACATTCTTTTTGTTTTGTATTTATCTCAAAACAAAGTAACTGCGTCAATAATGATTTATTTATATTTCTTTATAAGAACATCAATACGGAATTCAAAATAGCTAAATTTGGCTTGGCATAGTGTAACTCCTCAAATTGTTGAAATATTATTTGCTTAATAGATGGAAGGTACATCCCTAGAATATAGCCAAACTCCTTATACGTGTAGGTCAAATAGAATGGCATCCCTCAATTACAAAAAGGCCTCAAGTTCCTTCGAACATGGCAGCTATGACTTGGCAACTTTGTAGTCCATAACGAACCGAAATTCAGAATCCCAGGACCTCCGATAATCAAAAGTATCCTAGGATTGCAGAAGAATGGAAGCTGAGGCTTAAGCAGCAAAGGATGCGAGTGAAGATTTAAGAGCATGTCAGTACTTAAAGGGGTTCTTAAAACAAATATGCGCATGGAACCTGTCTCAAAACTTTGATTTAATTATCTGTTTGTTAGGAATTCATCTACTTATTAGATGACCGCTTGTAGATTACAGTTTCTAGAGAGACGTCAAATTTCTTTCATTCTGTATCATGCATTTTCAACTTCTGAGAAAAAATCAATGAAGGGAACATCTTGCAACTTACATCCAACTGAGAAGCCTTCTCTTCCAGTACACGCATTGCTTCATCAGGTTGAGGCACAGTCAAGGCAGGAACCCTAGACTGAATTGAAAGAAAAAAAAAAATGGGCAGTAACGGAAGTGAGTGTAAATTCTGTTAGACATATGGCCAATCATCATATGCATTTAGAAAATGTAATTTTAAGGAAAACCTTGAAGATTCCAGCCTTCTCCCCAGCAATTGCTCCCAAAGTATTTCCTATTTATAGTATCCAGCAAAGAAAACAAAAGCAATCATGCGTATTAGACACCTGTGGGCATGGGTATCAATGTTCGCATGTTGTGGCGCCAGATTGACAATCTGGACCACACATTCAAACAATTTTCCACTTGATCAATGGCCCAAATTGACAGTTTGACACCATAACAAGCCAAATTGTAATTGTATCACATTGCAAATACAGAACATTTGCATATGTTCTTTATATTTGTATTTTCAATTAAATGCCTCAATTACTCACATGTAATTACATAGGTTTGAGAAAACACTAACCAAGAATCTCCATGTGGTCGTATCCAAGGGAAGATATACCACAGACAACAGGCGCCTGAACCTGAAATGTTAATGCATCTATACTTGGTTATTTCCAAAGCAATCAAAATAATGGATATCGTACTCAAATACCCATTTCACATACCACATTTGTTGCATCAAACCTTCCGCCTAACCCTACCTCCAAGATAGCAACATCTACCTGCATAGTAGATTAAAATAAAAGCAACATTACTGATTCACATCATCGAGATCAATAACATTTCTGGAGAGGAAGGATGTTATATGGAAGCAACTAAGAAGATATGCATCAAACCTGTTCTGCTGCAAATATCTTAAAGGCAAGCAAGGCAAGGAAGCGAAAGTAGGTAGGCATTGGTATATCGTTAGTAGATTTTTCCTGCATTTGAAATACATGCTCATGTTTGACATAACCATCATGATTAAACAAATTAGACAAAAGCATTGAACTAAAAAAGTTCAGGATACAAGAATGGACACTCTTTTGCTGATCAGTATACAGCAGAAGGAAAATGTGCTAATTCAAAAATACGGCAAACAAAAGATTAAAAATATCACACATGGATTACCTTAAGTCTCTCGAAACACCACCAGAAATATGCTAAAAATTTCTCTTCACTGATGTCCAAACTGCATCATTCGACGAAAACAAGAAAAGGTAACATTACATGAAGCTTACTTGTTAACATGGAAGTTAGATATAAAACTACTTAGCCTATACAAAATAGACAAACTCACCCATCCAACCGAAATCTTTCTCGAACATCAATGAGATGAGGAGACGTGAAAAGTCCAGTGCGAAAGCCGCAATGGCGTAATATCGACTCTGTGAAGGTGCAGGTGGATCCCTTTCCAATACCCAAAAACAAGAAAACAGCAATCAGTCCCACATCATACAGAAACAAGCAACCAAAGCCAGTTTATATATACAGAATCACACTGTTAAAAATAAAGTTTGTAACTTCAAATATATTAACAATAAAGGGTAGCGATTTTAATACTTTTCTTTAACCGTCTGCACTCTAAACCGAATATTTTATAATTTTTTAAGCACTCGCAAGCAGTGGCGGGTCCAGAATTTTTTTCATCGGGACATTTCATCTAGCATGTACATGTTGAAGTTCAATTAGTAAAATGTAAAATTGTGTAAATACCTTGCCTTTGGTGCCAGCAACGTGAATAATCTTCATCTTTTCAATAGGATCCTCCAACTCCAGAATCTGCATATTATTACATAAAACACCATTAATCAATAATTACTTGAATTTGCACACATGAGCTCAAATACGACGTCGTTAAGTTAGTGAATAAAGCTCTGTAGTTTTTTACTTTGACGTAGTCGAAGAGGAGGTCGAAGCGGTCGCCCTTGTTGCTCTTATCGGCACGACTGCGTTTTGTGATCAAGGAGGATAGAGCGTCCAGTGCCTTCTCGTACGGAGTCGCCGGAGGCGGTGCCGAGGAGCCATCGCCACCTACAAACAAACCAAAACAATATGAATAGATAGAAGGAGGAGGAGGTGGCGGCGGCGGCGGGGTTGTATCGTAACTTTGTAGTATTACCTGATTCCGCCATGGCGAGTGGAGTTGGTGTTTTAGATCTGAATCGAACGAAAAGTTGGACTGAGATCAAGGAATTGGGGTTGAAACTAGACCACTTCTTCAGTCCACTGCGTCGGATTCTTTAATCTATTTTATTTTGTACGTAGCGGCTGAGGCTGCTAAACACGGATGGGATCATTTTCGGATTTTTTTGTGAGGACATTAAATATGCTCACCTTCATTGTTGGTATAGTCAGTATTTTTCAGATACTATTTGAGTTTAATTTTAAATAAAAATATTTAAATAATTTTTCACTACAATATATGATGAATGACTAAAATATAAAGATTTCTAAAATCCCACCACGTGGATCCGGATGAAATCCAAATCTTTTAAACTCTATATCATTAATATAGTTTAATGGACTCTCTATCGTAATATGCCCAATCTTCATTGAACACTATATCATAATTAGTGATTACTACATTACACTATGGTTTTTTTATTAGCACCCCACATAATGTTGAATGCATCCCACATTAAAATTTAATATTAAGTGACTTATGTAACCTACTATGCAATGACAATTTCGACCTTAGGAGGTTTAAAGAAAATAAGAAATTTCTAAATACACCCCAAATTACTTTTAAAGTATTATTTATCTTTTTCAACTATCAAAACCCCTCTCACCCGCCACTCCATTGTTGAATAAAATTCTAACCATTGAAACCATAAACACGTTGATTGAGAAGAAAAAAAAAATTAACGGATGGAACACGATATCAATATTTTGGAAGCTTCAGATGAGTTAAAATTTCATATCTGTCATTGTTTTAATTATTCAACGACATTGGTAATTATTTAAGCTTGATTTTGCTTTCCATACTACCCAATTTCTTAGGAGGCCAACCCAGCAACGCCTTTTCCGTTCTTATTCATCTTCTGGGGTTTACTTTTGCACTGTTAAATTCCGCACAGTTGCCATTTTTTAGTAGAAATCCTTTTTTGTTAGCAAAGGGCTTAAGAGACAAGGAAAAGGAGATTTGGATGTGATGACCCAATGAAACTCAAGCTCAACAGACCGGATTGTAGACTTCTCTTTTTAGATAATGTTAGGGTTTTAATCCTATTGTAGACTTCTCTTTTTAGATAATGTTAGGGTTTTAATCCTAAGTCAATTTAATTTATAAAATTTGAAAATGAGTATAATAAGATTTAAGGAATGTGGGGTGTATGTGGAAAATATTAGGTGTATGAGAATGCGGAGTGTAAGGGTATTATGAGAAAGTATGCGATATATATTATGATAATTTTTAATTAAAAAAGTAAATGTGGGATGTATTAAGTATGTAAAGTTTAATCAACTATATTGTTTCGTATTAAAAAGATTTGATATGATACTCAACTCCACTCTTACGTTGCAAAGTTTTTACACGATCAAACCCAACTTATTACAAAAAATAGCTTAAATCAGCTTGAGCTCGGTACCAGGCTCGAATTTTTTAAGGTGCGCAAGAACCAAGCAAACCTAGCTTGAGCTCAGAAAAATTAAACAAACCAAACTTCAAGCACAATAATAATCGGTTCTGCTCGGCCCATTTACAGCCATGATTATATTATCTTGATTGGGCCGCCCCCTAATCAAAGCACACATTAATCGACCATCCAAATAAAATATAATTGCATTAGGCCCAAGGTGAGACCGAACAACCATATCAAATGGTATGTTCACAAAAATCCTTCCATCGTACGTAAGCTCATTCTCTCCTGACGTATCTAACGGTGTGCCGTCTCAGCCACAGCTGATACATCAACGTATAAAACGCATCGAACGGCTCCGGTGTCTCATTCCACATAAAGTGCCGACTCGCAGCCACACCCAACTCCCTCATCTTCTCGTGCCGCTCCCAGCACGCGCGCCCCAACACGCGCTTCAGCTCCCTCACTACCCCTCCACTACGTCTCACGAACACCGCGATCTCTTGCCACCTCAGCACGTCCGAGAACGGCAGGTCCGGGATCGGACGGTCCGTGATCACCACCGGCACGCAACCGAAACGCAGCGCCTCCCCGATCCCCGACACTTCGCCTCCTCCGTACTCGAACAAGCAGAACTTACTCCCGCCGAGTCTGTCCGCGAAGGTATTGGGATCGGACGGCTTGGATTCGATCAGAAAATCGGGGTCGCTGCTCAATTGGTTGACTAACGTTGACTCCTTGACCCAATCGAACCTGGCGTACGCCAAGATGCTCGCCGTGTTGTTCGTCGGCGCGGGAGTGCTCGGAACCGGCGGAAGCGAAATGTCCTTGTGGGGAATAAACTTACCGTCCGGCGTCGGGAAGCACGAGATCTGGACCGAGTTTTTCTTGAGCTCGACGAGATTCCGATCCGATTCGTACCCGATGCCGGCGCATGAGAGATAGAAATGGTCGGCGCCGAGGGTACGGTTCCAGTAGGGAAGCTCGGAGCGGAGGGATCTGATGAGGCGCGCGACGGAGCGCGGGGGGAGGTCGGAGGGGAAGGGGACGAAGAAGAGGTGGGCTTTTTCAGGGTTTTCGGTGGGGAAGTGGCTGTCCTGGAGGCGCGTGTAGAAGAGCGATTGGGATGGGGAGGTAAAGGGGAAGGTGCTGTTTGGGTTGTAGATGAAGATCTTGAAGAATTTGAACATGTTTTGGTAATTTGGGTGGATCGTGGCGGGTGAAAGGTAGGGGGAAGTGAGGGGTTTGGGGTGGGCGGCGAGGACGGAGGAAAAAGAGAATTGGAGGAGGAGGAGGAGGAGGAGGAGGTGGAGGAGGCGGAATATGGAGGTGGTGGACATTTTGGAACAGCCACACAAGGCCTTAGACTGTGAAACCGCACTCTTTCTCACTGGTAAAGCGGGAGGTTGAAGACGAAGAGGAGATGTCAATTGTGAAATGGCGACGAAACGGGGGTAAGGTGTTGGTAAGGTTGCATCCCGCCAGGCGGCAACGCGTGGTCTATTTGTTTATGATTTCGGACAATGACCGGATGATTAATACAATGCTGAGATAATCAATGTGTCAATATAATAAAACTAGATTAAGAATGTAGTTGTTAGTGTTAATTGAGAGATTTATAAAGTAATATTCTTATAATTTGGGAATTGTTATTAATACTCCAAAAATCTCATTTGGCACTTCAAACTTTCTATAATTAGAAAGAAAATTACACTTGTGATGAGTGCAGAATGAGATTTTTAGAGTGCTAATAACAATTCCCTATAATTTCTAACAAAGTGATATTTTACATAAAACGGGATTTGTAATGAGATCAATACTGCATAGATAAAGATATTTTAAACATCTTAATTTAGATTTTTATCTCTAATGTGAAACACTCATAATACGCATCTCAGCGTGGCGTGTTTTGCACATAAATGATTCTCCTTCCGTGGTGTTGTAGTTGGTGAAATCATTAGATCTATTAATGAACAAAATCACTAGCATCATATAAGAACATAAGTATCTAACAATCTTCTCCATAAATTGATAGGGGTTTTTTTTTGTCTACGAGGTGCAATGGCTTACATATTAACTCATATAAGGATCTCAAGCTCATTATGTTATTAACTTAATGGTGGATCAAACAATCAATCTGAATTAAATGCATTTGAATTATGCATAAAGAGAAAAGTAAAACTTTCATCTATTTTAAAAATCATCTCAAATATGAACAACATGAATTATACTTAAATCAAAAATTAATTAACTTGTTTGGAAGTGTTATTAAAGAAACAGTGAAAATATTTTTGGAATCAATTTTTAGTGAAAATGTAAGTGAATCTAGAAAAAACTCTTGAAGTGCATTAGAAACCTAATAACATTTTCTCTAAAAAAACTTTTAATCATATTAAAATGCTTGAACCCAAAGATCTTACAATTTGTCCATATAACTTGTTTGGAATGTCAATGGACATCTGTCTGGGTGGTGTAGTCGGTTATCACGCTAGTCTCACACACTAGAGGTCCCCGGTTCGAACCCGGGCTCAGACACTTTTTAATTTTACCATATATTTTTAGCTCACGTGATATCCATGATCCAGTCACGTGCAACAGTTGGAAAGCAAAGCAAAGCAAAGTAAACGCGCGCACGGAAGAAGCGCGTGCAGGGAAATTAAAACCGTTCGGTCGTCTTTTCGCTGTCTTCCTTCCAAATTACGAAAAGCAACGTCTTTCCTGGGGCTGGTCTCTCTGACTCAGTTCCAGCTCCCGACTCGGATCCCTCGAACTCGGAATCTCAACCCATTGACTCTCTGAGCTTCGAAACGCAGCGTTTTGGTTTCCGTCTCAAATGGATGAGTCCTACGCTGGCCTCGCCACCAGCCATTTGCTCGGCTCAGTCCCTGTAAGTTCTCTGATCGATTTTGAGTTTGATTTTTTTATGTAATCCTTTCCACCAATTCGCGAATCGTTGAATCGAACTTGTAGAGTTGTACATGATTGGTTGGGTGCGTCTAGATTCTCTTTACATGAATGTAATTTGTGAGCTAAGTGATCTTAGAGCTTGTTTGTTTCCCGGGAAAATGAGGGAAAGTGAAGGAAAAGAAAATTTTGGAGTTCTGGATAATCAGTGGTTCCGACATTTTTTTTATTATCTTTTGCCCCTTTTCTGAGCTGCCAATGTGAAGCTTAGAGTTTGATATAATTGAGATTTTGTGGATTTTCTTAATAATTTCTTACAATTAGGTTTAATTTCGTTGCATGAATGTAATTTGTGAGCTGACTGATCTTAGAGTTTGTTTGTTTTCCGAGAAAATGAGGGAAAGTCAATGACAGTGTTTGATTAAATTTTTGCCCCTTTTCGGAGCAGCCAAAGTGTTACTTACAGTTAGTTATAATTGAGATTTTGAGGAATTTCTTAGTAATTTTTACAATTATTTATATTTCTTGATGCATTTCCATTTAAATATAACTACTTTCCAATTTAAACAACCATTCTCTAAGTAATAGTTGCAATTTTAAATTATATTACTAAGAATTATTAACGATATGAACCCAAGCTATGAAAGTTGTTTTCCCTTTGAAATGTCAAATAAATCACTTATCTTTGCTCTACCTTTTTTCCCCTTTTGGGCTTGATAGGCTGTTACTGAAAATAAAGAAAAGAATACCACAAGTTATGAAGGTATTATACTTGCTCACTGTGTTTTAAATTATTTTTTATTTTCTTTTTCAAAGTAAAAGTCCGGTGAAGGTTCACCGGAATCATTGTTTGTTTCCTGCTTTGAAGAATTTTCTTTGAACTCATGCAGCACCTAAAGCGAATTTGCAAATCTTCCCGCCAAATAGTAATGGAGGAGGGAAAGGGGGCGGTTATCAAACTGTTGGAAGTACAAGTGGTATGGCATTCAAACGGATAATTTACATTCATGTGCTTTATATGTAGATTTACTTTTTACGAAAACAGCAGAACTTAGTCAACCAATCATCCTCATTTATTTTCTGGTGAATTTAGTATTTTGGTTGTTTTTTAGGGACACTATAATAAATGTGTAATAGACTAGATTAGAGTTAGACTGTTAAAGTTGAGTGCTGTAAAAGCATGAAACCTAATTAATCAGCAGTGGAACAAATCCTGGAGTTATTTTCTATTTCCTGAACTGTACCTCGTTTTTGGGGAGTGCGGAAGGATTTGAACCTCCTTCAACCCCGGGTTGAGTTTTTCATTGCAGAATAATGCAGATTAATGGTAATATTAGTGTCTTTGCAACATTGCACATGAGTTTTTATGTACATTATCAAAGTTCTTATGCTTTCTTACCCCAAATAAAGTAGCTGGCATATTATCTTCCCCCATGAAATGATTTTCATGAGTGTCATACTTTTTCACTTTTCTTTTGGATTGAGCGGTAGTAGGAGCCCGGTATAGTAATGTATTAGGAATTTAGGATCAAGAAATGTCTTTGACCTTATCTGCTTGCTAAATGCGTTGTTAACCTATTGCTTTTTTGGGACATCAAATCAAATTTCGAAAGGATTATTGGTGGATTTTCTTCTCTTTCTATGTTTATTTAATCTGCTACTTTATTTGCTTTGTATCTCATGATCTCTCGTTCTGTCTATCCATGCAGAAACATTTGAGCAACAACCAGCAAACAACTGGAGGGGAGTATTTAATATCGCATCATACACACAATACTTCAATGTGGATACAGACGTTATCTTAACCAGATTGCTTAGTTCTTTATATCCCCATACTGGAGATTTTTTCAGCAAAATTGATGCCAACCCTGATCTGTGAGTTTCTGGTCTTTATTTCCCTTTTTTCCTTTTGTTTCTTTTATGTACATGTTATTTCATTACTAAAAAAAGAAAAGAAAGAATCATGATCCTCAGTTTCAGTTGAAGAGTTTGATATTCTCATGTGGACTTTTGACTAGAGTTCGCTCTCACCTTTATGCTTTATTCAGATTAAATAGCTGGTAAGATTATGTCATATTGTGCATAAAAAATATTGAGAAATACATACACAATGTCCTCTTCTGTAACATCGTAAGGTTGGATTTTGATTTTTAGGTTTGCATCGTCTCATCTGCAAAATTTATGTTAATCACAAGAAGGAAATCTAGCTACTTGTGAAAAAGGCTAATACTAAGGCAGTATGTTCTTTATCTGTGCACAGCAATATGTAAACGTGAGCATCTAACATTTGGCTTTCTTTGCATGAGTTTCTGTAATGTGTAGATATGGGCTAATCTGGATTTCCACTACGTTGGTGTTTGTGCTTGCTGCACTTGGTAACTGTGCCACCTACCTCATGGACAAGCGCACAGATAGCAGTACCTCTTGGGTGTTTAATGTCAGTTATATGAGTTTGGCAGCCTATTCAGTCTACGGTTATGCAATTTTGGTGCCATTGGCATTCTATTTCTTGATACAGTATCTGGGCACCACAAATGCCAGCCTAGTTCGGTATTGGTGTATGTGGGGATACTCTCTCTTCATTTTCGTTGCCGCCTCTGTAAGTACTTGCCTCCTCTGCCTTTATGTCAGTTTTTGTGTTTTGCCATTTCCCCCTTTCTTGACTCTCCATTTGAATATTGATAATCATTGAAAGGCCAAAAGCAGAAATAAGTAATCTTCTTTTGGATGAGTTGCTCTCAATACATTCAAATATTTATGTGCTGAACTGGACTCATCCAAGTACTATCTTTTAAGCTCAAATTGAGGGGAAATAAATATCTGTTTAGGGTAAAATGTTTCATGTTCCCGGTTCTTGGGGATTATTGAATGCTAGTTAATTGACACTCAGGGAAATGATGTTCGGCAGGGACTTTTCTTTCCTGCCAGGCCACATGTTTGTATTCATTTTCAGGCAGAACGTTGTGTTTTAGCCGGAACATTATTAATATTATCATTCATTCTATTATTCCATCATCTGATACTTATTTTCCGGGAACATTTTCAGTTTCTGCTGCTTATCCCAGTTGAGGCTCTTCGGTGGATCATTATAGTTCTCGTTGGTGGGTATTCTGCTTGCTTTGTTGCCTTCAATCTCAGGTCCAATATGGAGGGGAGTGATTTTTCACTTGTGGTGGTTGCTGCATTTCTCTTGCAACTGGCCCTGGCAATCTTCTTTAAGGTCTACTTCTTTCCATAAGCGTTACCAAGTGCGCTCGGTCTCTGAATTACGAACCTCAACCAACTGCGTTTACTTGATTTCGGGTATTTATATTTTATGTTGGCCAGAGTGGTACTTCTCTAGAGTAGAGGTTTTCGTGTGTGTTCAAATTCCGCAATTATTCACTCGGTTGTATTGTAGTCCAAGGAAGAGAGAACTTTGGCCCTGACGAGTAGGACCAAGCTTGTATTTGTATATCACGCTTTTTCTTACTTAATATTCCAACTTTCCCCTTCAAACCTGAGTTTGTAAATAAATATTGAAAAATGCCTTTTGCTTTAGAGAGGTTATTTAGTATCTTTTGCATCAGGTAGAGTTCTTATCCATTGATGGATTGCGGAAATCATTTCCTCAAGTATTTATTATTTTTTTTATTGAGAAAGCCGAACGAAATCAGGAAGTACCTAATAGGGAATGCTTTCGTTATTCTGGATCTATCTTGCAAAAGAATGGAAAATTGGATAAGATCTCAACTATAGAATATAAGTTGGACGGATGAAGTGGAAGAGTGTATTGGGTGTTTGCACGACTGTCGTATGCCTCTAAAGTTCAAGGGAAAATTTTGTAGGATGACAATAAAGCCGGCATGCTTTGCGACATGGAATGTCGGGCGGTCAAGCATCAACACGTGCAAAAAGGATGAGTGTAGCGAAGATGAGAATGCTTCGTTGGATGTGTGGGTACACAAGAAAGAACATGATTAAAAACGAGGATATCCAAGGTAAAGCACGAGTGGTCGCAATTGAAGATAAGATGAGAGAAAACCGGTTAAGGTGATTTGAATATGTGAAACGAAGACCAAGAGATGTTTCGGGTAGAAAATGTGAATATAAGACAGAGACTCAGGGCAAAAGCTATAAAGGAAGACCCATGAAGATTTGAAAAGAGAGTTTAGGAAAAGACATGAAGTACTTAAAGCTAACAGAAAACTTAACGCAAACTTAAACACAGTGGCGTTCAAGAATTCATACAACTAATTCCACTTAATTAAATAAGATTTTGCCATTATTGTCGCTGTCCATAAAAAAAAAAAAAAAATTTTAACGAAAAGCTTCCGATACTGTTTACTTTAACGAAAAACCATATTGTTATCCTAAAAAATCAATTCTGATACTATTCATTTTACCATTTATTTTGTCCTTATCGTTAAAACTCAAAGTTTTTCAATTATTGTCATTAGTTTTTCTTAAAAAAAAAAAAACCAAACGGATATCCGTCACTGACACACCCCGACCGAGATCAGGGCGTGCTGGCCGTCACACGAAGGTGACGTAACCATGTGCGCGTGCGGAAGCTAATTAAGAAGGTAATATAAAGTACGAATAGTTAAAAACCTAATAACATACAAAGTACTAGTGTATGTGAGACACAATTCAGAGCAAGTCTACAACAGTCCAAAAGGAAAAGATACGACATATGTACACCCGAAGGTGACCCTACAATGGTGAGTGTCTGTCAGAAATTGCCGGGACGCCCTCTGGGGAAAACCACCGAACCTTCTAGACCACTAGAACCTGGAGGGGCGCAAAAACAAAAGCGTGAGTGGGCAAAAACAAAGTTCTTTGAAAACTCTTTAGCAAAACACAATCTAACCCCTCGCCGTAAAACCTGTATACTTCCCAGAAAATGAACATATATACGTATGTATAGATATGTCAATCATGCTCCATGATATGCCATTCATGCTCCATAATATGCCATTCATGCTTGAGAATATGCCACAACAAAATCTCATAATCAAATATAAATGCTCAAGCGTAATTCACATCAATAACATAATCTGGCAGCCGGGAGTCACCTAACGTGACATGTACCGCTGCATATAGAGCTCCAATCTCAACTCAATATCTGAATCTGCACACAAGTCGGAGCCACCTAACGTGGTCTGTACGACAAGACTGGGTGTAATATATACGCTCTAGTGCTACGATCACGTGAAGACTGTGCGAATAATCGCGGGTCACCTACGAGTCGGAGCCACCTAATGTGGTCTGTACGACAAGGCTTGCACCTAACTTGGATCCAAGGCGAGCGTGTGGTGCTGGTGAACATACACGTGAAGGACTCTGCCCCTCTCTGGGCGGGAGCACTAACACCGGGGGTGCAGATTATGAGCTCTCTAAGCATTTCAGACTACTATTGCATAATAAACAGGAATGCATAACCACATGAATACCGCTTACCTGGCACTTACCTGTGCGTCCACAGCACCAAATACACATTTATAAATGTATGCCAATTACCAATGCACGTGATAATGCGTAAACGTCATTCATATGATGCATGGCATAAAACAAATAACCTTTTCTATTCTATTTCTGGGAATTTAGAGGTATATAGGTATATACGGAAAACAAAAGCCCACTCACTGATAATTAGAAGGGTCGTAGCCCCCCTGCCTCGAGTGCGTACGCTCGTCTTCGGAAAACGAATCACCTATACGCGACAAAGTTACGAAAACATTAATTTAAAAGCACCTAAGCAACTTCTCGTAATAACTTCTCATACATTGCTCAATTTGGACAATTGAATATACCAATGTGATCTACACAACCTCAGGATCACACACATATTTTTAGAAAAATTTTTGGACCACGCACGCGCCCCCACGCGCCTGACCCCGCACGGACCTACGCGCCCCCACGCGCGGCCCACGTGCACTGCACACTGACGGCGTCAGTTGACGCCGTCAGGAATATTCCGTCAACTAACGGAATATTCCGTCAAATCTAACCAGATTCCGTCCACTGCCGTTAGGAATATTCCGTTAGACTTAACGGAATATTCCTCTTTCTTCTCCGGCGAACCTCCGGCGCCGGCGACGGCGCCGGAAAACTGGGTAATTTTCAAACCTTGTTTTCTCCTTCGTTTTTCAACCATTTTTCACGATCTTTATACCAAAATGAAGCTTAGAACTAGTAGAACAACGTTAGACTAGTTTTAAGGCCTAAAAATCAAAGAATCTCACCTGCAACAACGATCCAAGTTCGGCCAACTTCGAACCTAGCCTTCCCAACGTCCAAATTCACCCAACGAACCACTCCGAGGCTCCTTGGGACCTCACAAACACATCTACAAGCTTAGAATCTCCTAAAACAAGCTAGATTAGGTTTGCATGAACAGTGCAATAATTCGGCCATTGTGATATCGACGTGAAAACATCTATATTCTTACCTGAAAATGGCACCTTTGAACTCCTCTCAGCTCCACGAACACGATGGTGGTCTTGGTTTCTTGTTTGGTGAAGATTTGAGTAGGTTTGTATGTGTGTCCGTGTGTAGAGGAAGAAGAAGAACTCGGGGAGAGTGAGAGAGAGAGAGAAAGAAAGAAAGGAGAGACAGAGAAGAGACAGGAATGAGGGAAAAGAGGGAGGGAATCCCGGGAGAGTGAAACGAGGTGTATGAGTGTGTGTGTGGTCCTACTACACCACACAACACAAAACTACACGTAGAAACAACTAGGGGGATAAAATTGTAAATTCACGCGTAAGTTTTAAAAATCCCGGAACGGGATGTTACAACCTACCCACCTTAATAGAATTTCGTCCCGAAATTCAAAACAACCACATATAACCCCTAGTGATCGAAAAACAATCTAGGATACAAATCCCTCATCCTATTTTCTGTCTCCCATGTCGCTTCTTCAACCGAATGATTCCTCCACAAAACTTTCACCAAATTCACCGTTTTGTTCCTCAGAACCTTCTCTTTCCAATCTAAGATCGTTAACGGTTCCTCGTCGTACGTCAAATCTGGATTTATCTCTAACGGTTGAGGAGGTATCACATGCAATGGATCAGCAACGTAATGTCGGAGCATAGACACGTGAAAAACGTTATGCACTTTAGCCAACTCCGGAGGCAACTCCAACCTGTAAGCTACCTCACCAACTCTTTCTGTGACTATGTACGGTCCGATGTATCTGGGACTCAACTTCCCCTTCTTTCCAAACCGCACCACACCTCTCCACGGTGAAAGCTTTAGAAATACCCAATCTCCGACCTCATACGTTCTGTCCGTAGCATGTCGATCTGCTAAACTTTTCTGCCTGTCCTGAGCTGCTTTCAGGTTAGACCTAATTACCTGAACATTTTGAGTAGTCTCCTCGACAATCTCCGGACCTACCAAAACTCTTTCGCCAACCTCTGACCAACATAACGGAGTGCGACAAGATCTACCATACAAAGCCTCAAATGGCGCCATGCTAATGCTCGAATGGAAACTGTTGTTGTAAGCAAATTCCATCAAATCTAATCGCTGGTGCCAAGCATCACTGAACTGTAACACCGAAGCTCGCAGCATATCTTCCAAAGTCTGAATAGTTCTCTCAGACTGTCCGTCCGTCTGTGGATGATATGCCGTACTGTAAAGTAGTCTCGTACCCAAAGCTTCTTGAAAAGCTACCCAAAACTTCGATGTGAATCGTGGATCACGATCCGAGACAATACTTACAGGGACACCATGGTACTTCACAACCTTTGAGATAAACAACTCTGCTAACCGGCTCAAAGAGTACTTCTCTCTTACTGGAATAAAATGTGCTGACTTAGTGAGTCGATCAACGATCACCCAAATGCCATCAAAACCATTATGTGTACGCGGCAACTTGTACACAAAATCCATAGTGATATTTTCCCACTTCCACTCTGGAACGGGAAGCGGCTGTAACAATCCAAACGGCTTCTTTCTTTCTGCTTTAACCTGTTGACAAACAGCGCAACTACTCACATACTCAGCTATCTCCCTTTTTATACCCGGCCAATAGTAAAATGGTCGAATAGTATGATACATTTTAGTTGCTCCTGGGTGCATGGCATAAGCCGAGATATGTGCTTCATCAAGAATTTCCTTTTTCAGCTCCACATTACTAGGCACGAACATTCTACCTTCTAACATCAACATGCCATCAGAATCACGAACTCTGAGATCTCGCCTCTTTCCTTGATCTCGAGCTCGGATTAGTTCTTGAATCTGTTCATCAGCTACCTGAGCTTCAAGCACCCGATCTACCAAGATTGGCCTAACTTGAAAATTAGCAACTAATGCCACTTCTCGATCTTCTGCTTCTAACCTTACTCCCGTAGCACGCAAGTCCACCAAAAGAGGAATACGACTAGCGTACAACGCATTGATACGGCCATGTGACTTCCTGCTAAGTGCATCGGCTACTACGTTCGCACGACCAGGGTGATAATCAATCGTGCAATCGTAATCGCTGAGCAACTCCAACCACCTCCGTTGACGAAGATTAAGTTCCTTCTGGGTGAAAAGATACTGAAGACTCTTGTGATCTGTGAAGATCCTGCACTTCTCTCCGTAAAGATAATGTCTCCACAACTTCAACGCAAAGATGATAGCAGCTAACTCCAAATCATGTGTAGGGTAATTCATTTCATGGGTTTTCAACTGCCGCGAAGCATAAGCAATCACCCTACCATGCTGCATCAATACACATCCCAGACCATTCAAGGAAGCATCGCTATAAACCTCGAAATCACCACTATCGTCCGGGAGTGTCAAAACAGGTGCATGAGTGAGACAATGCTTCAATTGCTGGAAACTCTGCTCACACTTATCATTCCACTCAAACTTAACATCTTTCCTTGTTAACCTCGTCAGTGGCAAGGCAATCAACGAAAAATCCTTAACGAATCTCCGATAATATCCCGCCAAACCAATGAAACTTCTCACCTCAGTGACGGTTCGTGGTTGCTCCCAACTCTCCACAGCTGCAACCTTTTGAGGATCAACAAGAATACCTTGAGCAGAAATGATGTGCCCCAAAAATGCAACTTGATCTAACCAGAACTGGCACTTGCTAAACTTAGCATACAATTGGTGTTCTCTCAACCTCTTCAACACCAAAGTAAGATGTCTAACATGCTCTGCTTTGGACTTAGAATACACCAGAATATCGTCAATGAAGACAATGACAAATCTATCCAGGTAAGGCTGGAATACCCGGTTCATTAAATCCATAAAAGCTGCTGGTGCATTCGTCAACCCAAATGGCATAACCAGAAACTCGTAATGACCGTAACGAGTCCTGAACGCCGTCTTAGGAACATCATCCCTACTAATCTTCAGCTGATAGTACCCAGACCTCAAGTCTATCTTAGAAAATACACAAGCACCTCTCAGCTGATCAAACAAATCATCAATACGAGGCAATGGATAACGGTTTTTAATCGTCACCCGATTCAATTGCCTGTAGTCGATACACAGCCTCAAAGTCCCATCTTTCTTTTTCACAAACAACACTGGAGCGCCCCAAGGTGAAATACTAGGCTGAATAAATCCCTTATCCACTAATTCCTGTAACTGCACTTTCAATTCCCTTAACTCAGCAGGAGCCATACGATAAGGAGTTAAAGAAATAGGATTGGTACCTGGAAGCAACTCAACATTGAAATCCACGTCTCGATCCGGGGGTAAACCAGGTAAATCCTCAGGAAAAACATCAGGGAAGTGTCTGACCACTCTCACATCCTCAGTTCTACTAGGAACGGTCTCCTCTAGCACCACATGAGCTAGATACCCCTGACAACCTTTAGTCAACAACTTCTTCGCTCGCAAAGCCGAAATAACACCATGTCTTCCTCCACTCTGCTCACCCACAAAAGTAACCTCGGGTAATCCAGGGCGGTGAAACGTAACTACTTTCCCGTAACAATCAATGTTGGCACGATAGAAGTGCAACCAATCGTTGCCCAAAATCACATCAAAATCGACAATATCTAACGGGATAAGATCAGCGGGCATAACAACACCCTCTACTATCACTGGACATCCTGGGTATAAACAATCTACAACACATCTCTCTCCTCTAGGCATAGCGAATTCTAAATCGTACCCTAGAGGTGTGGGGCGAGGTTGCGTTACTTGAGCAAATGTATGAGAAATAACGGAATGTGTAGCTCCACAATCAATTAAGACTCTAGCAAAATAACCAAGAATGTTTAACGTACCCATTATCAAGTCCGGGTTGTTCTGAGCATCTTGCAGGGAAATATTGTGAATACGCCCTTGGCCCTGCTGTCGTCCGCCACGACCTCTGTTCGCTTGAACACCGCGACCTTGAGCTCCACGCCCCTGACTGGGCTGACCCATCTGTCTCGAAGACCCTGCGCTACTAGTGGCAATCTCCCCCTGCTGATACTGTCCTCCTTGGTACCACTGAGAACCACCCGTTGGAGCTGGAGGATACGGCATGTAGTTGCTGGGATACGGGGGATAACCACCTTGTGAATACGGGTCCTGGGGGTACTGATACGGTCCCGGGGCATAGGGAACAACATCACCCTGATAGTGGTAAGCACCACCTCTACCTGCTTGACCATAATTACTCGGACCCTGGATTTGCCGAATTGGTGCAGGTGGCGGCATAAAGGTCTGCTGTGGCTTCTGCTGCTGACCCTGGGGACAATTCACCGCTATATGTCCCAACTGTCCACATGTGAAACAAACACCGCTGCCACGTCTGCACTCGCCGAAATGTCGGTTATTACATCTACGGCAAAATGGGATTCGGTTTCGGCCACCATCACCTTGTCTCTGGCCTCGAGCACTTCCATAAAACCTACCTCCACGTCCTTGTCCAGAGGCACTGAAACCACCACTAGACGAACTCGAACTGGCACCACCCCTTTTGAAGTTCTGAGTCTGGCGAGGCCCAAGCGACACTTGACTTTTCCCTCTGTCATCTTTCTTTTCGTCACTGTCACTAGACATATTCTCAGAGTCCTCTATCCTCAACAGTATCTCATAAAAATCCTGGTAGGACTCACAGTGAGTAGTAGTGGCCATAGAACGCCATCTCTTCCTAGTGCCCAAGCGAAAACGACGAAGCATCTCCGCCGGATTACCAGCGACATCAGGATAGTAACGAGACAAATCAGTGAACTTACGATAGTACTCGTTAGCCGTCATCTTTCGCTGTTTTAACTCAGTGAATTCCTGTTTCTTACGGTCGATATACTCAGGGGGTACAAATCTCCTTTGAAACACGTCTTTGAAAACATTCCAATCGGTCCTCTGAGCTGGAGTCAACCTCCGAAGTTCTTGTTCCCACCAAGCTGCAGACTCCATCTCCAGAAACCAAGAGGTTGTCTCAACCCACCTATCCATAGGAAGGTTCCCCTGGTTATGTAACACACGGAAAGTCTTCTCTATGTGTTCCAACCAACGTTCTGCGCCTTCGTGACCCTCGTTACCTTTAAACTTATCCAACTTCAGGTTATACATAGTCTCCAGAGGGGTCCTCTGGGGAGGGCGCATCACTGTTTGAAGGGCTGTATCAATCACTTCCCCCAATTGAGTAAGATCAGGAAAACTAGACTCATCTGAGCGACGTGGTTCCCGACGAGGCGGCATGATTCTGACAGAAGACACCAACTATTAGAATACTCACAAAGACACAGGACTGCCAAACCTAGGCTCTGATACCAAGCTGACACACCCCGACCGAGATCAGGGCGTGCTGGCCGTCACACGAAGGTGACGTAACCATGTGCGCGTGCGGAAGCTAATTAAGAAGGTAATATAAAGTACGAATAGTTAAAAACCTAATAACATACAAAGTACTAGTGTATGTGAGACACAATTCAGAGCAAGTCTACAACAGTCCAAAAGGAAAAGATACGACATATGTACACCCGAAGGTGACCCTACAATGGTGAGTGTCTGTCAGAAATTGCCGGGACGCCCTCTGGGGAAAACCACCGAACCTTCTAGACCACTAGAACCTGGAGGGGCGCAAAAACAAAAGCGTGAGTGGGCAAAAACAAAGTTCTTTGAAAACTCTTTAGCAAAACACAATCTAACCCCTCGCCGTAAAACCTGTATACTTCCCAGAAAATGAACATATATACGTATGTATAGATATGTCAATCATGCTCCATGATATGCCATTCATGCTCCATAATATGCCATTCATGCTTGAGAATATGCCACAACAAAATCTCATAATCAAATATAAATGCTCAAGCGTAATTCACATCAATAACATAATCTGGCAGCCGGGAGTCACCTAACGTGACATGTACCGCTGCATATAGAGCTCCAATCTCAACTCAATATCTGAATCTGCACACAAGTCGGAGCCACCTAACGTGGTCTGTACGACAAGACTGGGTGTAATATATACGCTCTAGTGCTACGATCACGTGAAGACTGTGCGAATAATCGCGGGTCACCTACGAGTCGGAGCCACCTAATGTGGTCTGTACGACAAGGCTTGCACCTAACTTGGATCCAAGGCGAGCGTGTGGTGCTGGTGAACATACACGTGAAGGACTCTGCCCCTCTCTGGGCGGGAGCACTAACACCGGGGGTGCAGATTATGAGCTCTCTAAGCATTTCAGACTACTATTGCATAATAAACAGGAATGCATAACCACATGAATACCGCTTACCTGGCACTTACCTGTGCGTCCACAGCACCAAATACACATTTATAAATGTATGCCAATTACCAATGCACGTGATAATGCGTAAACGTCATTCATATGATGCATGGCATAAAACAAATAACCTTTTCTATTCTATTTCTGGGAATTTAGAGGTATATAGGTATATACGGAAAACAAAAGCCCACTCACTGATAATTAGAAGGGTCGTAGCCCCCCTGCCTCGAGTGCGTACGCTCGTCTTCGGAAAACGAATCACCTATACGCGACAAAGTTACGAAAACATTAATTTAAAAGCACCTAAGCAACTTCTCGTAATAACTTCTCATACATTGCTCAATTTGGACAATTGAATATACCAATGTGATCTACACAACCTCAGGATCACACACATATTTTTAGAAAAATTTTTGGACCACGCACGCGCCCCCACGCGCCTGACCCCGCACGGACCTACGCGCCCCCACGCGCGGCCCACGTGCACTGCACACTGACGGCGTCAGTTGACGCCGTCAGGAATATTCCGTCAACTAACGGAATATTCCGTCAAATCTAACCAGATTCCGTCCACTGCCGTTAGGAATATTCCGTTAGACTTAACAGAATATTCCTCTTTCTTCTCCGGCGAACCTCCGGCGCCGGCGACGGCGCCGGAAAACTGGGTAATTTTCAAACCTTGTTTTCTCCTTCGTTTTTCAACCATTTTTCACGATCTTTATACCAAAATGAAGCTTAGAACTAGTAGAACAACGTTAGACTAGTTTTAAGGCCTAAAAATCAAAGAATCTCACCTGCAACAACGATCCAAGTTCGGCCAACTTCGAACCTAGCCTTCCCAACGTCCAAATTCACCCAACGAACCACTCCGAGGCTCCTTGGGACCTCACAAACACATCTACAAGCTTAGAATCTCCTAAAACAAGCTAGATTAGGTTTGCATGAACAGTGCAATAATTCGGCCATTGTGATATCGACGTGAAAACATCTATATTCTTACCTGAAAATGGCACCTTTGAACTCCTCTCAGCTCCACGAACACGATGGTGGTCTTGGTTTCTTGTTTGGTGAAGATTTGAGTAGGTTTGTATGTGTGTCCGTGTGTAGAGGAAGAAGAAGAACTCGGGGAGAGTGAGAGAGAGAGAGAAAGAAAGAAAGGAGAGACAGAGAAGAGACAGGAATGAGGGAAAAGAGGGAGGGAATCCCGGGAGAGTGAAACGAGGTGTATGAGTGTGTGTGTGGTCCTACTACACCACACAACACAAAACTACACGTAGAAACAACTAGGGGGATAAAATTGTAAATTCACGCGTAAGTTTTAAAAATCCCGGAACGGGATGTTACAGTCACACTTCCACATTGCCACACGTCCAGATGAACCCACAGTACAATTCGTTCAAGTTAAGAACTCGAGAGGTGGGTAAACTCCGCTGTCTTTGAGTCTGTTAAGACGTGCCACCATCTAACGTGCTATCTGCCTTTACCTGTCGATGTCGAGCGTTGGCTGTCGAGTCCGCACTGCAAAGATATTAAACCCCTTTTAAATCGTTACGTGTTTGTTTGGTTATAAATATAAATAGAAATGGTTTACAGGTCGAATCGATCACGGAAACTAGTTTATTCGGATGGGAACACCGAATGGAGTGGAGGTGGGATGTGGAAACTCGGCCATGTTAGGAAATTAATGGTTTGATTAGTACACAGTTACTTACGCATGGTTGGGTTGAGTTTCGTGTTTTGGTTTCTAAAATTTTGATGGAGACAACTTTTCTTAAATGTGAATGGGAAGAATCCACTTTCATGACTTTGAGTTGGTGAGTAAAACCAGGGAAGTGTCTCTGTGGGCAATACATGTTTTAGACCGTTTTTAAACAAATGCTAAATTACGAGAGTTAAATTATAATTGATGATTATGTGACAATTTAAAGTTCTATGTCTAATTTTGTGTTTCTCTAACCAAATTGTTAAATGTTAATTTCCTATTTAAATAGAGTTTTAAATTATTGTAGTTATTAAAAAATTGTTGAAACATAATTTTTATTGGTTGAAATGTTGGTAAAATAAAAGACGCACCATTAAAACGAATTAAAAATAAATTTGACATTGATGTCCAATTTGACTCCTAATCACAAAGCCTTCAAATTCATTCAGCAAATAACACTTCAGTTTGATAAACTTTTGATGTCAAATATGTATAGTGACATTTCATCTAAAATTCTAACATCTAACGATGCTCTTAGATGTCAGTTCCGGAGTACTTTTAGAACAGTTCATTTTTATTTTGTTCTGTATCAGGTCACTCTTAATCATTTTAATATTCTTAGTAGAATAATAGCGTTAGTAGATTAAATAGTTATTTATTAGGAGAAAAGAGTATTGATGAAGATCGAACCTGTAACAAGGTGCATAAGCATGATTAGTTTTCGTCAGTAATTTAACATTCACGAAAATTGAACTCTTCCAATGAAAGGTGATGTATACTGAAACTAACCTAAATAATAGGTTAATTTAAACCAAATTAAACTGGCAAGCGCATGAATCAATTGTAGAAATATATGCAAATACGAGGTTGATCCTATAGAGATTACTTTTAATACCAATTCAACCAGCTGATTACGCGAAACTTAACTTAATTAAGAAACAAATGATTGATTAATTGATTACGAAAAATAATTAAAACTCCAACTTATAATCAAACTAGGAATATGAATAACGAAAACACAACGAATGAAGGTTTAAAGAAATTAATATGATGATAGCCTAAGGTCATGAATCCACCAATAACAATCATATTCCCTTTTCTTCAAGTTGATTACTATCCAATTACCATGCCAATATTTAAGGTTGTTCTTTCTAAGATATGAATTAATCCATGGTCAGGCATCAACTCGTGTGTGTATATGTGACAACTGTATCCTATTGGTTAGGCATATAGTTAAACACATAAAAACCCATTAAGCACTAAAGAATTATGTCAACCAAGTAGGACTAGTTTGATATTGGTGATCCTCACTAGTTTGTCTACTCTTGTTAATCTTAGTTCCATTAAATCTAATTGATTGGTCATCCTCTTAGATTTATCTAGATATCTAGAAACAAGTTCACAATGATGGCCAGTCACAAGGACATCCGAAACTAGAATAAATTGAACACAAAGATTAAGAAATAAACATGGAATGTAATCAAACAATAATCAACAAGATAATTCGGAAATAATCATGTCATGTTTTATCATAAACCTTAGAAAAGTAGTTTAGTTACACATAGTCATAATAAAAATCACAAAAGAAGTCATGGAAGAAGATAAAACCCGAAAAAGAATGGTAAAAGCACGCTAAGCTTCCCTCATTCACTTTGGACGAATTTTTGTGTATTAAGTCCTCTCTCTTTGAGATATCCTAGGGCACTATATTTATTCTAGTAAAACCCTAAAAAGTCTGGTAGAAACTATCCTAAAAGAAACAAATTCTTAAATAATCAATGAGAGAAACTAGAAAGAATCTTTCTTGGCTTGGGAAACACGTCATCTGACTTGCATGCCAATTTTGAGGTCGATTTCTCTTCTGTAAAATTCTGTAAAAATATGGAAAACGTAGCTTTATCTCTTATCTTTCCAGGCATATATCGCACACCACTAGGAAAAATCGGGAAAGCCTTCAACTCGCCATTCTCCCACAGCTACGCAGTTCTGACAGGAAAACTACTTTTGCGGGATTAACTTTGAAAACTGGAATGTTTGGCTTCATGGAAAATTATGATATTCGGACACAACGATCTTCAGCCTCTTAGCTTCCTTCTCCAAATGGCCTTGCATCAAAACTCCTTTGGAAAGTCGAATTATCACCAAAAATGTTATGCATGCGTAGATTGGCTGAAACTGAAGAAAGGAAAGTAATATGGTTCTTTTAAGACTAATTCGTTAACAAAACATAGGGATAAATGACATGAAATAATAACAAATAATGCACTTATCAAAAGGAATAAGAAATAGCTTTTGGATATAAGGAGAGGGGTATAGTTATCATAATGAGAATGAAATGGAGCTAAACCATACAATAAGTACACCGTAATACTAAATTAAGAATGTATCTAAGGTTACGTTAATTATTTTTTTAAACATATTTTAATACGTTCTAGGGTTGATAATATGCTTTGAACTAGAACAATTTTAATCACCTATGGTAGCAAAGTTGACAACGTCTCTCGGACCCGACCAACCCTCATGGTTGACAAAAAGAAAGACACCAACCCGCATGACAACGTCTCTCCAACTTTGCTTGCTCAGTACGAAATTCACAGTAGTGTTTACTTTAACGAAAAATTAATTTAAAAAATCAATCATAATTTATTTATTTTATCTTTAATTTTACTAATTTTCATTAGTTTTCTTATAAATATCTCCAAAAAAATCTCTCAATAACCGAAAAAGAAGGACCCGCGCGCTTCCGAGTTGCCTCGTTCTGACGACTGAGTTTTGACTCGCCACTGCCGACCTCCACCAGTAAAAAATGGAGGAAGTGGATCGTTCTCGAGCTTTCCTCAAAGACGTTAAGCGCCTCGTTATCAAGGTACATATTTTCCCGCATTAATCATTCATTTCTGAATTCAATTTTTTTGTCATTTTTCGAAAAGATAGTTTTATTTTCATTTTTGAACTCAATGGATCTTGAAACAAGCTTATTTTTGGCAAATTTGAAGTCTTTTTGGTAGATATTTATTGAAATTTTAGTTCCCCAAAAGATTTGAAGCAGAAAATTTGATATCTTCAGAGTTTTAGTAGTATGATTAGTAATGAGATTAATATTTTGTTGATGTTTTGGTTGGATTATGAAGGTCGGGACTGCCGTTGTGACTCGAAACGACGGAAGAATTGCTCTTGGAAGATTAGGCGCACTTTGTGAGCAGGTATGCAAATTGAGGAACAATACACTTTGATTTACCCTTGTATTGATTGCTGATGCAATTGAGCATTTTTTCGGGTCTGAAAATGTTAATTTGATATGAAATGCAGCTGAAGGAGTTGAACTCTCAAGGGTATGAGATTATATTGGTGTCATCTGGTGCTGTGGGCCTCGGCAGACAGCGGCTCAGATACCGGAAATTAGTTAACAGCAGGTTCGTATCGTGTCCCTAATTGACATTGCTGCCATTTGTTTGGATAACTTTAAAGATATTTTCTTTAGAGGCTCTTATGTCTGAAAAATTTCGATTCTAATTGGTAGTTATTGAATTGCTGCAGCTTTGCTGATCTCCAGAAACCACACGTTGAACTTGATGGGAAGGCGTGTGCAGCTGTTGGACAGAACTGTCTGATGGCTCTCTACGATACCTTGTTTAGTCAGGTGAACGCATTGATCCTCTGTTAAATCTGTTCTCAAGCTGTATCGAACCCTTGATTTGGACTTGACGTTCGGTTATTTAAGATCTTACAAGCAAAGCTGGATCATCAGATATATGAGTTTTCTAATTATTGCCCAATTCAGTTCAATTTATCTTTTTCTTTTTCCTAAGCCTCATTTGTTCTCCCTTGCAGTTGGATGTGTCATCAGCTCAACTTCTTGTAACAGACAGCGATTTTAGGGATAGAGATTTCAGAAAGCAACTCAGTGAAACTATGAAATCGTTGTTATCTCTGAAGGTTATTCCTATATTTAATGAAAACGACGCAGTCAGTACGAGGAGAGCTCCTTACGAGGTTTAATACTCTTCTATGGTTGATGTGTTTATCACTTTGTTGTGGTACTGATATTCTGTGGGCAGGACTATCACAATCTTAGTCTTGCTATTATGGATATGGACAAAAGGAAATATGGGAATCAAAAAGTGATTACAAAGAAAGAAACGAAATATTGGGACCACTTAAGAACGCAATACGTTACCTACACTATCTCATACTTATTTTCCTTTTCTAAACACTAAGGAATTTAAGTGTATTCATGCGATACATATTCCACTCATTGCAGGATTCATATGGTATATTTTGGGATAATGACAGTTTGGCAGCTCTACTGGCTTTGGAGCTAAAGGCTGATCTTCTTATTCTTTTGAGTGATGTGGATGGTCTATATAGTGGGCCTCCAAGTGACCCACGTTCAAAACTTATCCATACGTACATAAAGGAGAAGCATCAGACTGAAATTACTTTCGGAGACAAATCTAGAGTGGGAAGAGGAGGTATGACTGCTAAAGTAAAAGCTGCTGTCAATGCAGCTTATGCTGGCATCCCTGTTGTTATCACCAGGTGTGTTTTGATATTTGGTTGTGTCATCAGAGTGATAAACTACGCTATTCTGTGGCATCAGTTTAACTATACAAATTCAATGTCATGTTTATATCATTTCGTTATAGTTTAAAAGAAAAATCATCATTCAACTTGTCTATGATAATGAGGTTACATGGGAGGGTTTATGAAAACTCAAGGGTAGTGTTAGTTTTCTGGTTGGTGAAAATTCACTGATAAATAAGAAATATGTGGTTCACATCCTTCTTACAAGTTAGAGTACCAAATACTCCAAAATTTTAAATTAATACTTGTAGTTTTTGTTTTTAATGGCATTGCAATCTAAATTCGATATGCTGTCCTTGACTGTGTACTAATCTCTTTCTTTGTTAAGTGGGTTTGCTGCTGGAAACATCTTTAAAGTTCTTCAAGGGCAACGTATTGGTACCCTCTTTCATCAAGATGCACACTTATGGGCACCAGTTAAAGAAATTGATGCAAGAGGGATGGCAGTTGCAGCTAGGGAAAGTTCCAGACGGCTTCAGGTAGCTTTGTTTGCTTTGATTACATAGTTTAATATGTTGACTGCTGCTCATAAATACTTCTGCAGTCGTTGACAATCTTACTCCCATAATTATTTAGCAACGTATATCTACTAAGTTTAGCAAAACAAGTAACTTGGTAACGCTTCCTCTGCAGGCCATGACTTCAGAAGAAAGGAAAAAAATTCTTCTGGATGTAGCTGATGCCCTTGAAACAAATGTAAAATTGATCAACATTGAAAATGAAGCTGATGTTTCAGAGGCACAACAAGCGGGATATGAAAAATCACTTATATCTCGGCTGGCTCTGAAGCCTGGGAAGGCAAGAGAGCCAACTTCTTTGCTATTTTAGATAAACGTTTAGTTTCATTCATTTTTGTATTATTGTTACTATCACTACCTTTTGGTTTATGTTTGATGCCAATCTGTACAATTGCTCACTAGACTTTGTGTATTTGTTTCTGAAACTGGGGTCCCCTTCTAATTCTTTTCTGAAATGTGCTCATACTGCAGATTACAAGTCTTGCAAAGTCTATACGTGTGCTTGCAAACATGGAAGATCCAATTGGTCGTGTTTTGAAAAAAACTGAGGTATGGGATGTGGTATAAGGATCATTATTTTTGGCTTATGATATTCTTACACAACAATGCTCTCAAGAGTGTGGACAACGATTTAAGACAAACAAATAAAACAATAGATAGAGATCAAATACAAGAGTTTTAACTCCACTATCAATTTCTTACTTAGAGATATTTGCGATTATTGACATTTCTGTAATACATAGTCTATAATCTGCAACTGAAATCATTTATCTTTGTCAAGTGGGGCACCATAATCTGTTGTTGTGCTGATAACTAATAAATGATGCTTCTGTTGGTAACACTTGCTTCCAGCTTGCAGATGGTCTTGTCTTGGAGAAAACATCAAGCCCACTGGGTGTTCTTCTGATTGTATTTGAGTCCCGTCCTGAAGCGCTAGTACAGGTATACAGTGAAACTTTGGAATATCAAACTGCATGTTATCTTATGTCATTTAAATTTTGTTTGTCCAAGTGTAAAATAAATGTGGACAATTGAGATGCATAGTGGGAAAGATGCAGCTCAATACCATCTGTAATCTAACAGCTTGGAAATCAGATCTCATTAAAAAACCTTAGACAAGGACTTTGAGGAAGAATTTTTTTGGTTCTTTATTTTAAATGTTTCACGAAGCTCATATTGAGTCTCTGTCATTAGTTTTATGCTTTGGAGAAGACTTGCATTTCTTCCTCATCATACGCCTAAGGGTTTTTGTATTTTTTTTATGATTGAATAGATAGCTTCATTAGCAATCCGAAGTGGGAATGGACTTCTCTTGAAGGGGGGAAAGGAGGCTAAGAGATCAAATGCAATTTTGCACAAGGTTTGTTTCTCTCAATCTAATGATTTGTACAAAATATATAGAGAATTTATATTTGCATTCCCTTTTTGCATTGTCAGTGAAGTAATCATTTTATTAAAAGTATTTTTCATAAAAAATATGTAGATTATCACCGAAGCCATCCCAGAGAGTGTTGGTGGAAAACTAATTGGACTTGTGACTTCAAGAGAAGAGATTCCAGATTTGCTTAAGGTGAGTAGAGCATAGACTGATAATCCCAATTCCTCAGTCGATTTCAGATCATAATTAGTACTAACTAAAAAATTATTTCCAGCATGATGACGTGATTGATCTTGTGATCCCAAGAGGCAGCAATAAACTGGTTTCTCAAGTCAAGAATTCGACCAAGATTCCAGTTCTCGGTCATGCCGGTTAGAACTACTAAATTTATTCTTCACTTATAAATAATTGCATTATGTGCTCCATTTTTCCTGTATTCTTGTTTTGTGAGAGAATATGATGGCGGCTGCCATAGTAAAGAGAACAAATGTGTTGTTTTCTATGCAGATGGAATATGCCACGTGTATATTGATAAGTCTGCTAATATGGATATGGCAAAGAGAATTGTTTTGGATGCAAAAATAGATTATCCAGCAGCATGTAATGCAATGGTAATTTATCTGTAATTTACAATTTCTGGATGATAATATGTTTCGATGGCATCTTACAATCTTTCTACTGCAGTTAAGAACGTACTTTGTAATTGCTAATTTATCATTTGTAACACTTTGTTGTTGTGTGTGTTATTCTCAGGAAACACTTCTTGTCCATAACGATTTGAAGAGTACAACTGCATTTTATGATCTTGTTGTTGAGCTTCGCATTGCAGGTACAATTTTCATGCATAAAAAACTTCTTTTGTTTTAAACAAGGGCATTGAGGTGGATGAGACTTGATACTGTTCATATGCCTTTTACCTGTTGAGAACGAGAATTACTGAAAATTTCGAATCACAGGCATGTAACAGAACAATATTCTGTTACCCCCCACCCAAGCTTGGGACACACTTTTAAAGAGAAGCCAACAAAAATTGTTTCAGTGAAACATGCCATCAGAAGGATTTAAAGAAATTAAACTCGGGTATCATGTGCAGGTGTTACTTTATATGGTGGACCAAGGGCAAATGCCTTGCTCAGGATTCCAGAGGCGCATTCATTCCATCATGAGTACAGTTCAATGGCTTGCACTGTTGAGTTTGTTGACGATGTGCATGCAGCGATTGGTCATATACATGAACATGGAAGGCATGTCGAAGTTTCCTTTTTTAAATGGATTACATGTCAATCAATTGTATAAAGCTGTCGTTTATCTTTTCTCCATTTTGCAGTGCACATACCGATTGCATCATTGCAGAAGACCAAGAAGTTGTGGATGCGTTTTTAGGTCAAGTCGACAGGTATGAATGATTCCGGTCTTTTTTCAGAGGATCTATGCTTTCCATATCAATCAGAATATTCTGTAATCAGAGGCAATTACATAGAGTCAGGCCAACTAAAATGGTTGGACAGAAAAAAAGGTCCTACTTGTTCACTCTTTAGTGATGTTGGCAGTAACGTTGATTGTTATAAACGTTGGCAGTGCTGCTATTTTCCACAATGCAAGCCCAAGATTCTGCGATGGTGCTCGATTTGGACTTGGTGCGGAGGTAGAAAGATGATCTAGCAGTAATTCTTGAAGACAGTTATATGCCAAGGTTTTGAGTACTGTATCTAACTATCTTCCCTTGCTCAACAGGTTGGGATAAGCACAAGTCGAATTCACGCTCGGGGTCCGGTAGGAGTAGAAGGATTGTTAACAACTCGATGGTAAGAAACCTCAGTTCATGTCAGTACATTTTCGGTTGGAAGTACAGAAGCACCTTGAAGAAGGCACTCCCCACTTTGTCCAAAACAAAAATATTGACTTTTAGTATTTTGATTGGACGTGCAGGATTCTGCGAGGAAATGGACAGATTGTGGACGGTGATAAGGGGATTACTTACACACACAAGGACCTCCCAATTGAGCCCTAAATTTGTCATCAATCACAGCCGTCCATCTCCCATTTCCATCTTCCCAGGTGGTCACTTGTGAGAGAGATGGACAGAGAATAAATTATCATGTATTATTGCTTTAAAATATGATGCGTAGTTTATCCCCACTCATATTAGCGTAGCAAATTCATAAAAATTTTCTGTTGTTTTTTTTCTTTTAGAAAAATAATAAAATCATTTCATTACTTGCTCTTTTCATCGTCTTTTTATCTATTGCGCGGGTGCACGCCATAGAGGAGCATAGTAGAATTTTCGCTTGTCTTTATGACACGTTAAAAGTTTGGCAACCGTTTCCTAATAATCAAAAGTTGAAAATGTTACGGTTTTACGATTTTTATGGTCACATACTTTTTACTGAACTTAAATTTGGACAAAAGAAAAACCATCACGAGTATTTTCAATCCAAACATTAAGCCGTTTGAAAAATATTATAAGCCAGGAAACGGTCTTTTTATTTGTTGTGTCACGTAAATAATTTTTATTCAAACTTTAATTCCCAAAAAAAAAAAAAAAAATGATCGAAAACACAAGTGAGACCAAGAACATCGCAAGAAACGAAAATCCGTCGAGGACATGTAGCATGAATTTTGAGATACTTCTGATGAAATAGTGAGTGCACAAGAGATTGCCTAAATAGTTATTTTCATACGAAAAGCAACTATTGTTTGCATAAAAGCCTCCCAACAAAAGACCACATCCCTCAAAGTTCAGTAAGAGTTCCAAAAACGCAGGCTAAACCATGCCCGCAATCTTTTCTACCAGGTAACATCTTACGGTAAAAATTTTACGCTTCGACGAAGCGCTTAAGTTGCTGCAACCAGTTTGCATATTCTTTGCTGTCCTTGTTGAGCATGTACTCATGCAAGAAATTGGTTGTGCTGGGCTTGATTCCTCTCACCTCCAAATACTTGTGGAATGCCTTCTGAAGGTTCTCGTCCAAATCACTGCAATACAGCAGACATTTGCGTGAATTCGAGAGAATTACATATACAATAATCTTTGATTAATGCTGCAGAAGTATTAGTAATTTATGCTTACTGGAAATCAGGCCCCTCATAGGCAATTTGATCCTCGGAATCTTCGGGATTTTTCACTGCCAAGCTGTCAATTTGAAACTCATCAGGGTAAGCAGTGATGCTAAACTCGAGAACTGGTCCGTTACCCTTGGAGACAGTTACGACCAACGGGATGCTGGATTGGTTGGCGTGTTCATCATTGTCATCATTTTGGTTATCATCGTTGTCGTCTTCACCTGTGACTAGATCAGGCATGTGAACTTCAACCTGTATGTCTTCACCTTGATACGTTCTTTTCAGCGTCACCGTCTGGATTCCGGGAGTATCTTCAATTTTAAAAGGAAAGGATGATGGAATCTCCTCAACCTACAAATTGAGCACTCGAGTAGCGATAATTCTAGTGATCTCACATAATTCAAATATCACTAACACACATTCAAACATCTACTGCTGAATCGAACCACGAGCGAAAACACTCACACAATCCATGAACAAATACCAACATAAACAAATTATCCAACATCACTCACAAACATCTATTACTAACATTCGGAGATCATGTAGTTCTTTTACAAGAACCAATTTTTCGAAATATATACATCTCAAGGGGCAAATCAAAATCAAGGAAACGAACATAAGGGAAATATGATTGAACTAAATTAAGGAAGTATGAACTCTAACGCAAGAAATCCTTCAATTTCTGCAATTCACTTCAAAATAGCAGTTCCCAAGCACGATTATTCAATTTAATTGAGATGGGGTTTTCCTAATCCAAGAAGCCAAACACAACAGAGCCACCATACCCTCATTTTCTTGCCCATTTCCCCAAATTTTCTCAGAAACCAAACAGTCCACAATGCAAGAGAAAATTAACTAAAAAACCTCACCTTGTCGAGATCCTCGGTCTCCTCAGCGCACTTGATCTCCGACTCGATGA
Source organism: Pyrus communis (assembly GCF_041283825.1). Taxonomy (NCBI): domain Eukaryota; kingdom Viridiplantae; phylum Streptophyta; class Magnoliopsida; order Rosales; family Rosaceae; genus Pyrus; species Pyrus communis. The sequence continues at coordinate 24,911,411 of NC_142571.1, read as the reverse complement.
CCCTGATCAGAGACTGGTCCGAACTGTGGCTCGAGTAGTATCGAGGGGTGGGAACGAAAGGGGTCGGCTGAGTGTGCTTTCGGGAGAAATTGAAGTGGTTGACGGTGGTGGCAACAGCGCCGTGGTAAGACCGCTGGCCACGAGCAAGGCGGCTGGCGAGTGGGGCCAGGGAGGAGGCCGATCGGCGGAGAATTGAAGTGAAAGCCATTTGGTTTGGAGGAGAAGCGAGGCGAGGGTTTAGCTAGGATTTTAGAAACAGGACTCTCTCCCTCTCTCTCGACGCCTTGAGAGGTTTAGGGTTGAAATGCGTTGAAGTCGGTGGCCTTTATGGTGAGGTGGGTGTTGGTTCTCTGCGGTCTCATGTATTGTATAGACTTTTGCGACCAATGTTTTATGGAGTCCAATTCCTTCAAAACGAGGAATTGAATTCCCAAGTTCAATAAACGAAAGTATATCTCATAATCGGAATCTAATTCCGCAATTTGATTCTGAATTTTGATTACATTCCCGTAAAGTCGCTATTTGATGTCTTAAATTTGAATTTTTCTCCACCAAAAAAAAAAAAAAGAATAGGTAATGCAATATACACGTCTATTTTCACTTCTCACATGTCTCTTTCATTTTTTGGAAGTCAAATCAGAAGAATTGAAAAAAATCAATGATTAAAAATTAATGAGGATTTGTAAGAGGTAAAAATAGAGATACAAATAACAAAATCCAAAAAAAAAAAAAAAATTTGAGTGGGCTCATATAAAATGCAATCAACCTATTGGGCCCAAATCTAACTATATTTTATATTGAGGGCCCATATAAAATGCAATTCCTTTCTTCTACTTTCTTCACATTGAGGGCCCAAATCTAACTATATTTTATATTTGATGGAGGACCAATGGGAGAGAGACCCATGAGAGAGAGAGAGAGAGAGAGAGAAATAAAGCAGTCTCTCAGTAAGAGAGATGATGAAAGCATTCCATTCCTGCCGGGAAATGATCCGGATGGGATCTTTTTCACCAAGTCTATCGAGGCATATAATCTGAACCTTTGAAATTTGATCTAACGGTTTATGTTATTATAACTTTTTAAATGGGTCCATGTTTGAAACCGTTAGATCAAATTTCAAAAGCCAGGATTGTGTGTCCGGGTGGAAAGATCCTTTCCCCATTGCTGCCATCCCATTCCATGTCAGACATCTCTTTTCTTCTTCAACCGAAAATCTCACCTTTATCTCTGAAGATCCCACATTTTAAGCCTCCCCTCCAAAAGTTGAGTTCTTTAGCTCTTATTGCGTTAATGGTGGAATTATATGAAAGTTAGGGCTCATTTGTAGGACTCAGAAAACGGTCCCTTTGAGCTTAGAGAGAGAAAATCGAGAGAGAGAGAGAGAGAGAGAGAGAGAGAGAGAGAGAGAGAGAGAGAGAGAGAGAGAGAGTGAAGGGAAGGGATGAAGAAGCTGTTTGGGAGCCCAGGGAAGGTGAGTGGGCTGGCACTGAGAATTGGGCAGTGCTGTTTTGCTGCTGCTGCTATTGGGGTGATGCTCTCTGCTCATGGATTCTTCAATGCCACTGCATTTTGGTATTTTGTTTTCCCCTTCTTATTATGTCTTTCTGTTTTTTTACATTTTTTACAAGAAAACTTTCGTAGATTCTGTTCTCCCCTGGTGGGTATTTTGAAATGGTTGAGTTTTTATCGATCGATTTCGGATTTGTTCAATTTGTAGCAAAATTTAACCCAGCTGGGATTCTCCATTAATGGGAAAGAAAAAAAAAAGGGTTTAATTAGAAAGGAAAGTGGTGTGGATCGGATTCCCTTGCTAAGTTTTACCAATTGAAAAATGCTAAGGAGACTCGGACTCTCTGACGCCTCATAGTTTAACGCAATTTTCGTGCCAAAAGATTATAAAACACTGCAAAAAACATGAGGTGAGAGTACGGAGAGTTTCATTTTTTAGAGAGTCTCCTTAGCGTTTCTCTTTACCAATTACATAGAAATTAATGAGGAGGAAGTAAAAGAGAACAAATTTAAGTCTCTTAGTATTCAGAAATGTGGTTAATGGTTCTGAAAGTGGTAAAAGCAAATTTCATGTTGTTGCCCTTACCCTTGTTTTCGCTCTTATTTATTCACTTACCAAGGTTTGTCGTAAAATGTTAAACTAATCACTTACTAATGTATGCTTGGTTCTTGAGTTTTTCTATGGTTGATCTGGGCCTTTGTTTAATTCATCTACCCTCGTCTGTTGATCTCTGAGCTTAAATCTGTACATTTTAAGGATAAGAATCTCCTCCTATTGAACCTATACCTTCCACATAGGAATAAAAAATCGTACGTTATTCCACCTTATTTTGTTTGCAGAAACCTGAACATCATAAGATGTCTTTGTATGGTGACAACTGCGAATTGAAGCTATAATTCTCTTTGCAGCATTCCGAAAAGTCATCTCAATGACCTCTCTCTCTCTCTCTCTCTCTCTCTATCACATAACCACAAGTCAATGAAGTCATTCCTACCATTCTGCTTCCTTGGTAGCTAATGATTTTCTTCCCTTACGAACAAATGATTTCAATTCTCCCACTTATAGAGAGGTTTGACGAAGTTTCTTGAGATATTGTGACCGTGTAGTTTTCATGTGTTAACGTGTGTTTACTTGATTTTCGGTTCATAAAGCCTTTCCTTAGTTTGTATGTGTTCTGATAAGTAGCAACACCTTCCCACCTCAATTTATTGATCAGTTGTGTTCATAGAACTTGGAAGTGTTATTTGTGAGCCTAACTTTTAAGGTGCATAGAGTCGCATGTCTTTGCCTGTATGTCCACTATGTGTCCATTGGTGCATACTTGCGTTAGGACTTATAATCTGCTAATTTATTGGTTGCTGCCCCTGTCATGCAGTAAGATTGTTCTTTATATCCTTTCCCGTAAATGGTTTGAAGTTTACATGCTTCTAGGTTTGAATAGTTGTATAATTCTTACCTGCATTTATGTGGATGCAGCTATTTAATTGCATCAATGGGGCTTCAAGTTGTTTGGAGTTTTGGACTTGCTTGCCTTGATTTACATGCTTTGAGGTCGAAGAGAAGCTTGCAGAATCCCATTTTAGTGAGCCTATTTGTTGTCGGGGATTGGGTAAGTTTCTTCATTTATTTATGGATTGTTTTTTGCATTTAGTCTTCAGAAACAAGTGTGTGTGGCATCGTTAATTTTAAGGGTTATGCATGATTTCTGATGGACTGGAGATGTTGGGAGAAGTTTATAGATAATTTATGCACTTATTAATTGAAACTTATCCTGATCACGCGGAACAAATGTTGGATCATCAGGACAACTGAGTAGCGGAAAAATGTTTGAGAAAACATGGTCAGTCAAATAACTTCAATTCCGTTGTGTGATCTTCAGGATACTGATTAACTTAGAAATGAATAAAGCTTTTCGGGTGATCCTTTGCTACACTTAAGACTACTACAATACATGATATTTACTAAAATTTTCCGGAAAGAAAGTATCACCTTCCCAAATGAAAGGTTTCATTGTGCTTTAACCGTTTCTTGTAGGTATTGCACTACCACTACTAAACAGATTGTTTACTTCATAGTTTTGATTCTGTTTATGGTTCGATGTATAAAAACCGAAGCGGTTATCAACTAATTCATGTTTAACAAAAATGAAAAATGCAGGTGACGTCTACTCTGTCATTAGCAGCTGCATGCTCATCAGCGGGGGTGACAGTTCTGTACTCGAGGGATTTGAATTACTGCAGGCCACCAATGCATCTTCCATGCAGCAGGTTCCAAATCGCCGTTGCCTTTGCTTTCATCTCATGGTTCCTCCTTGCTGTTTCGTCCATCGTCATGTTTCGGTTGTTAGGCGCAGTATGAGCTTGACAAAATTCTACATATTCTTCAATTTTCCCCTGTAAATACATCTGAGAACTGTCGTCCCTATATGGAGAGAAATGTACAACTACGGGGATGCCACTAGAGCAGTATCCCGAGCCAGCCGCGCAGTGTCATACATCCTAACTTTTCTACGTGGCAGCACGAGGTGTAGTTAGCTTGAGATACTGTTATGATGGCATTCCTGTTTCATGAAAGTCCTCCGTCTTGGAGGTTCATGAGGTTTTGATCTTCTGGATGGATTTCCACTTGTCAATCACAATTCTTGAGCAGCTCCAACCTTTGATTGGGACAAGAGGTGTGGGGTCCATGACTTGAAAATCATCATGTGTGTTAATTTTTGTAATGAAAGTAGGTCTGCTGTCTCTGGAGTGTAATCATTTTGCTGTACTATTGGCTCTCTTGCTTTGCTGTATTTTATTTGGTGGAATTTCACATGGTAGACCACACTTGATTAGTTGCTTTTCCCTTTGTCACTTCATTTTTTAATTACCCATTTAACCCTTGTTTATTTCATTTTCTTTCAATTATGTCTCGTTTGTAAATACTTTTAAAATGACTGAAAGCGTTTTTGGTAAAATTGTTTTTGGAACCAATTTTTGGTAAAAATGCAAATGAATCTTTGAAAAGCACTTAAAGCGATTGTGGTAAGAAACACTGAAACTTGTGTTTTTAGCACGAAGGATTTTTTTTTTTTGAACAAATGATATTATCTACACTAAGGGGAGAGGGATTGGCTTAGCCTCACAATGGGTTAGCAATAATGTGGTTCAAATTCGCCTTTGATGAGAATCGAACTTAAGATTTCTCACTTACAAGTGAAGACGAATACTATTAGACCGTAGTACTAACTGACATTAATTAAAACCTTCTTGTCCGTCAAAGTGTCATAATTATCACTAATTAGTGATACATAATCAAAGCCTTGTTGTCCGTCAAAGTGTCATTCTGGGAGATAAAGATGGCTGAGGTGCTCACTCACGTCACAAATAAAATGTGTGACAATAATTACAACACCCAACCCCTTTTTATTTGGTTCTACAAATCGCTAATATTTCTTCTTATGTCCCTCTCAGTCTCACTCAGTAGAATAATACGCTGTTTTGGACGAAGCCTAAGAGTCATAGGATTTGCCTTGTGTGGCAGGTAATAGGGATGGATGACAAGGGGTCCATGATTTCACCTTCTAATTTTGTTTGGACCAGAAAATGCAAAATATTCAAATCCGCAAAGGAACGAGAGACTGAGAGCACTGACCCATGCATTCGAAATCGTGTGTTTAAATTTCCCCTCTCTTAGTATTGTTTGCGACTAACGAAGAAACGGGAACACACCCATGAAATGCTCTGTCTTTGTATTCTGACAAGTATCAAAACAAAACTACTCTAATAGCCGGAAAAACAATTCAAACTAAGAGACAAGCACGCTGCATATTACTTGGACCAACTGACATAATTCACATAATCTATGCTGCCGACACTTGGATCAATGGTCATGGAATCTTCCCAGATCTAGTAGAGATACCAACACTGGAAGCAAAGTACCCACTTAATTAAAAAATGCAAAAAACAAAATATTATTAATATTAATAGAAAAGAATTCAAGCTTGATTAATAAGTTACACAGCAAGAGAGTGACTGATAAATTTATTCCTATATACACCAAAAACAATACACAATTCACAACAATTCCAAGTCCCAGAGGACAACCAACGGCCCCAAAACTTCAAAAAAAACATCACAAATGAAGGAGCAGCAGAGCCTATGCACTGTATAAACGGGAAGGATAAAAATAGCAAATACATATCAAACAACATAACTTACTTACTACATCTCTTGACACCAAATTCTGTTGTGTAATTTGAACATAAGCGACAGCGTACACCCTACATTACAATTTCCGGCTTCAAAATGCTCGACTTGATTTCTTTGTGGGGCAAAACCACACCTCCGTTGCTGTAAATCTCATCGCTCACGTGCACATCTTCTCCGAGGATGGTCATGTTCTCTACACGAGCCCATTGTCCAACGGTGGAGTGCCATCCGATTATACTGCTGGAAATGCATGCGTGGTTCTTGATGCGGACTCCACGCATTACTGTACAGCGAGAGAGCCTGACTCCCGACTCGATAATGCAGCCTGGACCGATTGCAACATCCGGTCCAATCAGGCATCCCTCGCCAATTTTGGCTGTCTCGTCCACCAGAACGTTTCCCACAATGTGGGCGCCTCTGGCCAACTTGGATGAAGAGTTCTTCCTCAACGAATCCAGGTATAGTCTCAGGCCGGTAATATAATCCCTTGGTTGCCCAATGTCCATCCAAAACCCTGGAAGGACCATTGCGAAGAGCTTATTCTCTGCTGCGATTTTTGGGAATACTTCCTTCTCAATTGAGGTTGGTCTGAGTTCAATTTTATCAAGAACGGAGGGGTTCAACAAGTAAATTCCAGCATTGATTTTGTTGCCAACAAACAACTTTGGTTTCTCCACAAATTTCTGAACTTTCCCTGTAGACTCTTCCATAACCACCACTCCATATTTCGACGGCTCATCCACCTATATAAAAAGAAGTTATTTTCGGTGATATCAAGGCTGGAAGGAAGCTGAATGCAAAGTATCAGGTAGAATTACAACTCAATGTTACCTTGGTCACCATTATGGAAGCTTCTCCTCCATGGGCTTTATGGAATTCAATCATTTCCTTAAACGGGTACTCGCTGATAACATCACTGTTAAGGACAAAGAAGGGCTCGCCAGAATCGTCAATCAGTTTGTCCCTAGCAAGAGCCAGAGGTCCAGCAGTGCCAAGGGGCTCAGTCTCTTGTGAGCATGTGATCTTGATGTCAACCTTTTCCTCAAACTCCTTCAAGAAAGTCATCATCACCTGCAGAAATCATAAAGAGCATAAGCATTCAAAGAACCTTCGGTAGCATGAATCTCGTCAAGTATAAAATCAAACTTTTCACAAAACGATGGCCTCGCTTACCTCTGGTTGGTAATTGATAGCCAGAACCACTTCTGTCACGCCAATTGCCTTAAGAGCCTCTATCTGAAAGCAAAAACCAACAAAATTGTATCAACTCGTGATTTATGCGATCACAAAAGCATGCGTACATAAAACACACAGTGAGGATTTGAGGTAAGCACTATATTTTGAGGTTTTTGACAATTCCTCTTATATAGAAAGTAATAATGTTTAGGCTCAAGATCAACAAAAGGAAATCCACTCCTACAAACGGATAAAAAAAAAATTATTTTTCAATTGCTAGAGCAATTGTACCTGATGCAGGATCATGGGTTTGTTAGCAAACTCAACAAGTGGCTTGGGAAAACTGAGTGTCAACGGCCGCAGACGCGTCCCGAAACCTCCAACAAGAATAAGTGCCTTCATTTTGATATGCCCTCTGCTTTCCCTGGTATATTAGTACGGTCAGAAAATCTTACAGGCAACTTCAACTTAGTTCAGATCATTTCTTTACCCCCCAAACACATTAGTCATCACAGAAATTCACATTCCCCGTTCACCGACATCCGAAAACCCGAAAAGCTCAAAACTTCAGCTACCACAGAAGCTAAAAAGCAGAAATTTCACACCAACAAAATCTAAAGAAAGACACATTCATACTTTCTACCTAAATAATTCCCCATTAACCAAATAAATTACGCAAATTTTCATGGCTCGAGCAACTTTAACCGGAAAAATTCCAACAGAAATCATAGAAACTCTATGTGCTGACATTACCAACGCAATTAATCACAGAAATTCCACCGGATCTGTCATTATACATGAAATTAATCTAAAAAATACTTCGACGACGAATTCAAAGCTCAAAATCCCAAGCAAATTCGCCAAAACATGCGAATCGAAGCAATCAAATCAATCAACTTTTTGAACAATTCAATCCAATCGACACGAAACACATTGCCAAAAAGTCCGATCGAATCGACGCCCAAAGAGCACTGAATTACCTCGGATCTCAACAGATCAAAACGCGAAGGGAGTCCACCGCAGCAGCTTGGGTTGGGACTCGGACGAGTGGGGGGACCGGGTCGTCGGTAGCGAGTTGGCGCTAGTGGTATTGCCTTTCCACCCTAACGGTTTATCCGTCAGGGTCCGAGCTGTGCAATGACGTTTGGTTGAGGAGAATGCTTCCGCATCGGATTTGTATTTATACGCGCGGAGGGGAGGGTGATATTAACGAACCACGTTTTCTGGCGGATCTCAAATTAAAATATTAATTCTAACTTTCTTCACGTCCGCTTGGCGCTAATGGTTTACGCGTAATTTCGGGGTAGTTTCGTACTTTCGTCTGTTTATGTTTGTGGATAAATTTGTACGGTAAAGTATCGAAGTATGATTTTTTTTTTTTTTTTTTAACAACCATATTATATACATTGGAAAGTAGGTTACGTCTTAAAATATGCCAGTTATAATGTGATTCAAATTGTTATTTGATGATAATCAAACTTAAGACTTCTCACTTACAAGTGAAGAAGAATACCACTATTCTAATACTAAATGATCAAAGTATGATTCTTTTGTTTTGGGTGAAATTATAGATTCTAAAAAAAAGGGAAAATGATCATCTCCAGATCTCTTTCCACCTAATCCACCTAGTTTGGGATCTAGGCCGTTGAAATTTGATCAAACAGTTACAATGATTATCACTTTTAAGGAAGTTCCATGTTTGTAACCGTTAGATCAAATTTCAACAGCCTAGATCCCAGACTAGTTGAATTAGGTGGAAATGAATCTGGACAGGACCTTTCCGTAGGAAAGAAGGTTCATTTTAAAATCTATTCTATTAAGAGAAGAGCCTTTGTCAACTTTTTTTTCCCATTTTTTCCAATTTTGCCCTTACTTTTCCATATACAATATTGACATAAGGACGGTAAAATGGTAATTTCGTACCTTTTGACAACATGACAATTATATCCCTATTTTTCCTATTTTACCCTCTTTTTTTTGACAAAATTACAATCATATCCCTATTTTATCCTTTTTTATTTATTTATTTTTATTTATGATACACAATATTTACATAATGATGACAAAAAAACAGTAATTATGTAATATTAAGATAAATTGTTCACACACATAAAGTGTGTGCTCTCTGCTAGTATATATTACAAAAAAGATGGCGTCTAATTGGGGGAGGTGTTAAATGGATTGATTAAAATTACGGTAACACTTTTGTTTAATAACATAATGTGTAATGTTAAGGAAATATTTGATATTGTGTTACTAGACCGAGAACTTACAGTAAGATGAACTCGACTTGATCAAATTGTTCTAACAAATAGAAAAGATTAAAAAAGATGATGTGAATAATTATAGTAATCCTAATATGTGGTATTTTTTTTATTTCATGAAATACCATTAATCTTGGTTGTGATTGACAGAGTTGGGCAATCAACATCGACGAATGAAGATAATAATGATACTGTCGTAGTCAAACACAACCATCGTCGAAATAAATTTCTCTTTTTGTTTGCCTTTTAGAATAATACTTTGCTAAAATAAGTAGAAATTTTTATTCAAAAGTGTTCATTGTCGAGTTATAAAAACTTGTGTTTATGATTAAAACCGTTCATATTATAAATTCTTTATTAAAAAACCGCTTCTGCCAAAAAAAAAAAAAAAGCAATTAAAATTAAAATTAAAATCATTTGTATGTTCTTGAAAGGTTTGTATGCTCACAAGAAAGATTTATAATAGTGATTTTAAGGTTTCGATGAGAGAATTACTTGTGTTTTTTGCTAACTTTGTACCTCAAATTCAAGAGTAGAGAATAAACTTGATCTAAAATTCAACCACAATTCCCCCTAAACCACTTGTCGTGTTTAATAAACTTCTTTTGATTTAAAGTTTGAGATACCCCTTCACCTTAGAGATAATTCTACATGGATAAATGTTTTTTTACAATGCATATAATTAGGGTTCACACAACCCAAATAAAGAGTTTATCGAGTTAATATCGTAGTACTACTTCTAAAACTATGTGCCATGACTTTGATTTCTCAACTGTAGAAAAATAAAAAGTTTGTAGTCCAAAGATAAATGGGTAGGGATCCTAGAGGACAGATGACATATTTAATTTGAGATCCACCATTATTTTTATATCAACTTGCAAGTTGCAGCCAAATTTGCCAACAAGGCAGAAAAAAGTATATTCCAAATAAAGATGCAGCTTACATCAAAGCAATTTTTCAATCTGTCAATAATATAATTTGATACATCAAGTGTAATAACTAATAATATAATTAGTTAATTTTTTATTTTTATTTTTAACTAATTGTATTATAACTATTACGCTTGGTGTATCAGATTGTCACATCCCGGCCCGGGGCGCACCACTTTCCGGGCCCGCTCAACCACCGTAGCATGATATTGTCCGCTTTGGGCTTACCATTCCCTCACGGTTTTGTTTTTGGGAACTCACGAGCAACTTCCCAGTGGGTCACTCATCATGGGATTGCTCTAGCCCCCTTCTCGCTTAACTTCGGAGTTCCTACGGAACCCGAAGCCAGTGAGCTCCCAAAAGTTCTCGTGCTAGGTAGGGATGAGAATATACATTTAAGGATCACTCCCCTGGACGATATGGGATGTCACACAGATCGTATCCTCTTATACCACCAAACCAAACCTAATGGGTTTTGCTTCTAATGCAAGATCCACATAAAGGTTCAAATTAACCCCAGACCGCTTTGCCTATAAAAGCACAAACTCCAGCTAATTTCAGCTTTAAACTTTTGCTTGCCTCTTAAAAAAAATTGTCATTGATATGCACCAAAACAAAATCTCTCTGTTTCTGATACGAATGATGTTATTTGTACCACATTTACTGATCACCTTATTAGTTTTCTAATCAAGGTGAAAACTTCATCTATATATGTGAGACTTGTGTATATTTGAGAGGTCATCGACAATGTAATCAGTAAATGCGGTCTGAATAGCATCACTCTTCGAATACTAGTAAGTACAAATACAACCATGAGAAATTCAACCACGAAGCAAGGTTCCAACTTTTAACAAAATAAAAACGAATTTTTTTAAGAATTTTACATTGATTACATCATAACAAGAGGTTTGTAATTGAAGCAAATACAAGCATTATCTATGCACCCGAATCATACAATTAAGGAAACTTAGTTGTCTTGCGCCAAAACTAAGGCTTACTTATGTTGGTCAATATCAGCATGTTCTAAATTTGCCGTCTTCATCCAAACAACCTAAACAATTCGTTGACCTTTTGGTGTTGGATCCCCTTGACAAAATAGCAAGTCATGCATGCATATATATTTGGTTATGCTCCACTGCTAAGCAATTGTCCTTGTGGCCGACCTCAAGTTAGAAATAGAACCTTTAACCCTTTAGTGCTGTTAAACCAAACAAACCAAAAGGGGGGTATGTATGTGTGAATGAGATTTGAAGTCTCCAATTGAAGTAACAATTTGGCTTTTTTTTTTTCTTTTTTTTTTTTGTTATCTGTGGAACCATATATATTTTTTGGGTTGGAGTAAGGCAAATCAGAATAAAAATGCCTTAGAAATCTGATTATGGTTATGATTGGACTAAGCCGACTAAATAGACCAATGATGCCCTACATCTTGTTGAGCTCTAATATGGTAAGCAAGGTCTACAGACCTTGCTAGGATCGACCATGCTTGTTTCAGAAGACATGGAAACCTGGTCTAACTAGGGTTCATATTGGTTGCTTATATTCTTGGATATTCCCACCATCTAGGGAATGGTTTGCGCTGCAAGTATTCATAATCATAAATGGAGTTCTAAGATCTTTATACTAACTTGACCATCAGAAAGCTTTTTGGCCTGGTACCACACCAGTACCTTACATTAATCACGGTTGTTTATTCTTGTCTATGGCCGTACGTTCTCACATTCCCTACCATCCATGATGGTGCAGAATTTTGATTCCAACTATATCTTTTAAAAAAGATATGACTTGAGTCAAAATGGCAAGTCATGAACTTTTACCAGCAAACTACAACCTAAGTGATTAAGGGTAAAGGACAACTTAGCGAACTGCACCCAACATCATATGTTCGATATTTCATACCCAACATTACTAATGAAGCCTTAAGGAGCATGTCATATTTCCTTGATACAATCATCAAGTGCAATGCCAGTTAAAATAGTAAAAGGACAAGTCAGCCAACACGTCTGTCTTCTGGAAAAAGCAAAAATAATGTGTGAATTTGGTCTTATTTGACTATTCAAAATCTTTAGGCTTTACTTCATATCGTCACCAACTTTCTTAATTAAATAAATAAATATAGACACGATAAGCTACCATTTTTAGCATAAGCCAGAAATAATTAGGAACAGAAAAATTTCGAGGGTAAAACAAGAAGATTAACAAATTAATTTAATCATTATATTCTTTCTTTATCCAAAACAATGGAATATGAATTCTTATCATGGATAAATTATAATGTGGTCTTAGAACGCTGCCTCATAACACGATTAGTTCATCACTAACGCTTGTTATTAATAATAAATGCTAAAATATAAAATAATCGTCCACCTATATTATAATATGAGTAAATTCGTTATAAGATCTGATTGTTCTATTGCCTTTTGTTTCAGGCACAACTCAAAGTGTGTTAAAAGCGGTCTAAATGTGTTTACAGTGTCTAGATGGTTGTACCATTCAAAGCCTATTTTTAGGTCTTACTTCTACTCATTACCTACTTTAACAAAAAGAATCAAAAGATTCAAAACTGAAGACCAGCCAAAGAAATCATTTGAAAGAGTTGATTGCAACCAATTAACAGCTCTGCTCGAGCTAATCGCTCATTAGAAACTAAACCAGTGATTGATCAATGCCATCTTTCAGAATAAAAATGAAAACAAGCAAAAACCCTTTGACCATGAAGGCCCATCTACATAATTAGTGCTAATATTTCTTTAAGCCCATAAGTGCACCCAAAAAGCCCAACTACATAATTCCCATGCCCACCCATATAATGGAGCTTCTTTCTAGAGAGAATATGCTTTGGATTAGAGAATCTCTGTGTCTGGCGCCCAAAGACTAGGAGATTTAGACTGTTGAAGGAAGACAAAGGTTTGGGCTATTGGTTTGTGTAAGGTGGGTTAATAGGAGTCGCCAAATTTGAATGAGTAGTTCATATCTCATAATCCTTAGGCTCCGGACTCAGAGATTCAGAGAGAATCTCGATGACATAATAATCATCACGTGCTTTGTGTACACATGGATCACGAGTGTCGTAGACACAAGCGAATAACATACTTTCTCATCTTTTTGGGTATGCCCATTGGCATATCCAATACTTCCAAAAAATTTCTTTAAGGCACGTCCCTAAACCCTAAATCCTAAACCAATGAACTCAAAAACAAAAAAAAAAAAAACAAAAAAACTCATATTTCAGCAAGCAAAACCTCCACCTCAAGCTGTACAAGCAGAACTCTGGTAATATATAACATACATATGCATCTGCTAAACAAAAACACAACCGTGCAATATCCAAATAGGACAGGTAACTGGAACAAAAATTAGACATCAATAACCCTTTGCTGTGGCAATGCTTGCAATGTACTCAATCTCCTCTGCGACTTCTTTCATTGAAGGTTTGTTCCGAATTAATAAAGCAATGTCATGTGAGCGAGTTAAAACACATAAAATTGCATGATAGTTTAGAATACCGTAACCAGTGTTCTAGTTGCATGTAAGTCTCTCTCCTAGAAAATGAACTTTGAGAGTATAAAAAAACATAGAACGCTGATTTGCAATTTTGCACCAGACATCGCATTACACAGATGAATCAACGAAATTTCCATAGCATTCCCCACATAGCTGCATGTTTCCTAAGACAATACAGAACAATTACATAACATTTCCAGGCGTTTGGTTACATCACAGCCACTTCCAATTATACACAAAGTTAGTTGTACATCGTCGAATTGATACGTATTACGATATCCTAACCGTATAAGACATGGAAGACGTCCGCCATGAAAGAATGGGGTACATGCATATACATACATAAATACATATGTATACGTATATACAATTCCATTCCAAACTAGTGTATGTACATGTAACCAATAAGTAACCAACTTCAATGAACACTGCTATCTAACAAAATTGTACCGTGGCCTTTGGACTAGGAGAACTCAAGTAGGTTCAGCAAGCAGTAAGGTAAGCCACCAGCCGCATGCCACATTTTTCGGCACACATCCGTCAATCGTGACTTGAGCCGGAATCTTGCGGTCGATCACATCACCCAGGCCAAGCTGGAATTTGCAACAGAAAACCACAGTATTAGACTTGCAAGGCAATACGAAAAATAGGAACATTGCAGAGCAAACTACATTCATAGCATCGACATGAACTATTGATGACGGCTGAATACCTGACCATACTTGTTCGGGCGAAGATTTCTCTGGAGAAGGATCCTCGGACCTCAGCACAGCTTCCCTAGGGATTGGCACTTTGGATGTGTAGTCGGGCTCTTGCTTGTTGATGTGCTATAAGAAGAGGACAAAGTTAGTTCTGAAAGGTGCATTTGTGGGGCCTTAGGTGTAGGCCTTGAGACTCACAATCAAAACTAACTGAGTGCTACGCGTGCCACTGCTATCTCAGTATAGCAGATGTAGAACAAGAGTGTTTTTAGTCGATTACTTGCGTCCCAAGTTACTCAGACTTCTTGTTATCAAAGGATTGTCGTGGATGGGTTAAATCCACATTAAGTTCTTTTTCTTGCCTTGTAAACAAGGACTTTTAGTTCATAGTCTTGTATGTTTAAATGAAGGGAGTCCAGAGCCCTTTAAGCCATTTACTTGGTTTTTGATTGATTTTAATGATAACATATCCATTAAACTAACCAGATCCAAATGCAAATGGAACTCTTAAAATAGGAAAACAGGTGGATATGACTTGAATACGTACTGGAGAATGCATTAAGTAATAGATCTACAACTTTAGAAAACAAACAAAGAGCTTCGGGTAAGATTTCACCTTGTATGGCAAGGTTGAACTTCTTGCAGTCACTTCTCTTTGTAATTACAGGGTTTACATGCTAAAAAGGGATGGATGGTAAACAAGTTTACACGAGGGAATCGATACTACGCCACTGAGAGAAATAGCAGAGCTTTAAATTGGACAAGAGATAGCTTGTCACTAAAAGATCTGGGATTTGGGCTGATTACAGCTTTTGGATGCAAATTTGGCTTGAGAGCAGAGTTTGTATGTTTGTGTTGATTGGTTGAGTGTCTTTACCTCTGGGGCCTCTTCCTCATTTTATAGGCAGATTAGCCCGACTGTTGTAACTTTGTTCTTGCCCGAAAGCACTTGGAGGGTAGTGAGTCATCAACTTTTACTTGTAATACCATTGAAAAGTGTTCTTTGAGCTGGTAGTAGATTAGTCTCCATCACTTGTCACTTCAATGGTAAGCACGTGACTTGTATCTTGGCTGAGAATGCCTCAATTTGCTTTTGGGCTTGATGATGGACTTCAGGAAAATCTCTTTTAATTTGGCACCCTTGGGCTTTCCTTCATCTAAGTCCAATGTTCAAATATTAACCCAAACAATACTTGTTCCATCCCTAGCCGAAAACTTTCCCATCCTTTACATGAAACACAAAGAAATTAAGAATCTCTTTCGGTTTTAATCCACACAAGTTCAACTTCTACATCTTCTAAACTAAAAGGGTAAATTACATAAAACTATCTCAACTATTGGGTCATTAACGGTTTCATACCTAGTCTTTAAAAAGTTTCAATGTCATGTCTTATCTTCGAATTTGTTAAAATGTCATACCTTTCATCAGCTGTCTGTCAATTCTTCCGTTAAATGCTAACGTGGCTTGAGGCGGGACCCACTTTTTATTAAAAAAGTAATTGAATATTTAAAAAAAATTAATTAATTAAATATTAAATAAATATTAAAATATTTATATATAAAATAAAAAAATAAAAAAACCCAAAAAACAATGGAATATACATTTTTATCATGGAGAAATTATAATGGAGCTTTACATTGATTACATCATAACAAGAGATTTGTAACTGAAGCAAATACGAGCGTTTATTTATGCACCTGAATCATACAATTAAGGAAACGTAGTTGTCTTGCACCAAAACTAAGGCTTACTTATGTTGGTCAACGTCAGCATGTTCCAAATTGCCGTCTTCATCCAAACAACCTAAACAATTCGTTGATCTTTTGGTGTTGGATCCCCTTGACAAAATAGCACGTCATGCATGCATATATATGGTTATGCTCCACTTCTAAGTAATTGGCCTTGTGGCCGACCTCAAGTTAGAAATAGAACCCTTAACCTTTTAGTGTTGTTAAACCAAACAAACCACTAAGAGTAAGGATTACAATATCATCATCATCAAATTTAACCCCAGCCGCAGAAAGATAATCTTTAGTCTCCTTGATTCTTTGTAAGTAAAGAGAAATGAAATCATTAACCTTTATGATATTCTGCAATTCTAATTTCATTTGGAAGATACTTGTTCTTGTAACAATTGAAAATTGCTCCTTGAGCCGTGTCCAAAGATCTTGAGCACTAGTACTCCTGATGGCACAAGAAATTGCAGGTGATGAAAGGGTTGCAGTAATTAGCTACATCAAGGCTTGATCATGCATCTTCCAAATCTTGTAGCCACCAGATTCTGTGGAAGAACCAATTTCGTTAGAATCTACCTCGAATCCACTAGGTGTAATTCATGTGAATCGAGTAGGACAAGGTGTGGAACCATCCACAAACCCCATGATTCCATGCCCTTAGAGCAGAAGCTGCATCTGAAAATGCCAAACCAAGTAGTTTGTCTCATCAAGCTTGACTGTGACAGATGTTGAAACAATGGAAATGAGAGAGGTAATGGGAGATTGAACAATTTGTAGTTGAGAGGCAGAAACCATTGCTGCAAGAAAATTGAAAACTTGTAGCAGAATGGTAATTGCAAACTTTTGTCAAACAGTTGGCATGCATAGAAACCAGACGCCAAAAGAAATTCACAGTATTGTTCAAAGAAGAGAGAGAGAGAGAGAGAGAATGAATATTCTTCAACTGGTATTTTTTCTATATGTCATACAATCTTACAGCCTCAAGGTTATATACTACCTTGCACAAATCTTACTGCTTAAGTCACAATGTAACTAACTCTAACTACCTTCTAAAAACCTTCTCTATCTTTTGACAAGTGTCATCTTTTACTACCATTGGATTACTACCCCTGCAGACCTTGCTGAGATAGACCATACATGTTTCACAAGACATGGAAACCTGGTCCAACTAGGGTTCGCATTGGTTGCTTATATTCTTGGATATTCCCACCATCCATGGAATGGTTTGCGCTGCAAGTATTCACAATCATAAAAGGAGTTCTAAGATCTTTATACTAACTTGACTATTAAAAAGCCTTTGGCTTGGTACCACACCAGTACCTTACGTTAATCACGGTTGTTTATTCTTGTCTATGGTCGTATATTCTCACACTCCCTACCATCCATGGTGGTGCAGAACTTTGGTTCCAACAATATCTTTAAAAAAAAGATATGACTTGAGTCAAATGGCAAGTCATCAACTTTTCCGAGCAAACTGCAACTTAAGTAATTAAAAGTAAAGGACGACTTAACGAACTGCACCCGAAATCAAGTGTTCGATATTTCATACCCACCATTACTAATGAAGCCTTAAGGAGCATGTCATCTTTCCTTAATACAATCAAGAAGTGCAATGCCAGTTAAAATAGTAAAGGACAAGTCAGCCCAACTCATCTGTCTTCTCGAAAAAGCAAAAATAATTTGTGAATTTGGTCTTATTTGACTATTCAAAATCTTTAGGCTTTACTTCATATCATCACCAACTTTCTTAATCTAGCTACCATTTTTAGTATAAGCCAGAAATAATCAGGATAGAAAAAATTCAAGGGTAAAACAAGAAGATTAACAAATTAATGTAATCCTTATATTCTTTCTTTAACCAAAACAATGGAATATGCGTTCTTATCATGGAGAAATTATAATGTGGTCTTAGAACGCTGTCTCATAGCATGACCAGTTCACTACTAACGCGTGTTATTAATAATCACGCTAAAATATAAAATAATCGTCCACCTATATTATAATATGAGTGAATTAGTTATAAGATCTGATTGTTCTATTGCCTTTTGTTTCAGGCACAACTCAAAGTGTGTTAAAAGCGGTCTAAACGTGTTTATAGTGTCCAGGTAGTTGGTCCGTTCAAAGCCTATTTTTAGGTCTCACTTCTACTCATTACCTACTTAAGAAAGAATCAAAAGATTCAAAACAGAAGACCAGCCAAAGAAATCATTTGAAAGAGTTGATTGCAACCAATTAACAGCTCTGCTCGAGCTAATCGCTCATTAGAAACTAAACCAATGATTGATAATGCCATCTTTCAGAATAAAAAAGAAAACAAGCAAAAACCCTTTGACCATGAAGGCATTAGTGCTAATCTTTCTTCAAGCCCATAAGTCCACCCAAAAAGCCCAACTACATAATTCCCCTGCCACTCATAATTGAGCTTCTTTCTAGAGAGAATATGCTTTGGATTAGAGAATCTCTGTGTCTGGCGCCCAAAGACCTGGCGATTCGAGCTGTTGAAGGGAGACAAAGGTTTGGGCTTTTGATTTGTGTAAGGTGGGCTAAAGGGAGTCGCAAGATTTGAATGAGTAGTCAGGATTTCTTAATCCTTAGGTTCCGAACACAGAAATCCAAACAGAATCTCAATGGTATAATACTCACCACGTGCTTTGTGTACATATGGATCACGAGTGTTGTAGACGTAAGCGAATAACATACTTTCTCCTCCTTTTGGGTATGCCCATTGGCGTATCCAATACTTCCAAAAAAATTCTTTAAGGCACGCCCCTTAACCTTAATCTCAAGAACAAAAACCAAAAAAAAAAAACTCATATTTCAACAAGCAAAACCTTCACCTCAAGTTGTACAAGCAGAACTCTGGTAATAAAGATTATATTCACATACCCTAAATTACTTGTTCCACACCTTTTTAATTTTTGAATTTTTTTTTATCAAGTGTTAGTGGTGTGTAGAAAATATTAAAAAATTAAAAAGGTGTGGGAGAAATAAATTAGAGTGTGTGAATATAATCTCTTAACATACAATGCATCTGCTAAACAAACACACAACCGTGCAATATCCAAATAGGACAGGTAACTCGAACAAAAAATAGACATCGACAACCCTTTGCTGCGGCAACGCTTGCAATGCACTCAAGCTCGTCCGCGACTTCTTTCATTGAAGGCCTGTTCCGAATTAATAAAGCAATGTCAAGTGTGCGAGTTAAAACACATAATATTGCATGATAGTTTAGAATACAATTACTAGTGTTCTAGATGCATGTAAATCTCTCTCTTAGAAAATGTACTTCGAGAATATAAAAAAAAAAAAAAAATAGAACGTTTGATTTGCAATTTTGCAGCAGACATCGCATTACACAGATGAATCAAGGAAATTTCCATAGCATTCCCCACATAGCTGCCAGTTTCCTAAGACAATACAGAACAATTACATAACATTTCCAGGCGTTTGGTTACATCACAGCCACTTCCAATTATACACAACCTTAGTTGTACATCGTCGAATTTGATACATATTACGATATCCTAACCGTATCAGACGTGGAAGACGTCCGCCATGAAAGAATGAGGCACATGCATATACATTATACATACATAAATACATATGTATATGTACATACAATTCCATTCCAAACTAGTGTATGTACATGTAACCAATAAGTTACCAACTTCAATGAACACTGCTATCTAACAAAATTGTACCGTGGCCTTTGGACTAGGAGAACTCAAGTAGGTTCAGCAAGCAGTAAGGTATGCCACCAGCCGCATGCCACATTCTTCGGCACACATCCGTCGATCGTGACTTGAGCCGGAATGTTGCGGTCGATCACATCACCCAGGCCAAGCTGGAATTTGCAACAGAAAACCACAGTATGAGACTTGCAAGGCAATACGAGAAATGGGAACATTGCAGCGCAAAATACATTCATAGCATCGACATGAACTATTGATGACAGCTGAATACCTGACCATACTTGTTCCATCCCCAGCCGAAAACTTTCCCATCCTCTACATGAAACACAAATAAATTAAGAATCTCTTTACGTTTTAATCCGCACAAGTTCAACTTCAACATCTTCTAAACTAAAATTACGACATAAACCGATATTTCTGTAAACCCAAGCAACTGATATCTCCACCTAAATAGATACTTTTATCCATACTACCTACAACTTCAGACACTTTCACTGTTTTTCGTTTGTTTACTAGCCTAAACACAATATTTGGAATTTTCTAAGGACTTGTGAAGGCTCTTATGAGCTGACCAAATTTCCGTGTTTCTTTCTCCATAAATCACTTCCTGTTCTCTGGACCAACGCAGACGACCACATGTAACCAAATATAATCGAGGTAATCATATTTGCTTAACCACATTAAGATTGGATACCATCTCTTCTTTAGCTTAAAGGAAAGACTAGTTAGCT
This sequence comes from Pyrus communis, assembly GCF_041283825.1. NCBI lineage: Eukaryota > Viridiplantae > Streptophyta > Magnoliopsida > Rosales > Rosaceae > Pyrus > Pyrus communis. The sequence continues at coordinate 24,890,974 of NC_142571.1, read as the reverse complement.
TAAAGAAAGATAAAGTCGCTTATCATAAAAGAGTTAGGGAGCTTGTAAAAGTAGACGGTAGCATACCCGTGATTATGGCACTATGACGCGCCCCACAGGAAACAATCTTTGCATTCTCATTTTCCAGAATTGAAGCATCCAAAAGTCTTGGTATCGTCTGGTCCACAATTCAAGAAAATTCAGTTCAACAGTTTCTCTGAAAGCAACATTCAATGAATATTGGCAATGATGATTTGAAAATACTGCAAAAGTAGCCACGTAAATATTATCGATTATTTAATTTATGTTACCCTAGTAACCCTACCTATATACTATTAACATTTTATGGCCGAGTAAGGGAAAAATTAAGGGTTATCATCCCGTTGCGTCATTGCCTGAATGACAAACCTATGAATCAAAGCAACCATATCATATTCTAGTAACTTTATGACTTCTCAATTAGTGAGGATGTCAAAGTCTATAGCCAAACAAAGGATAGATGTAGGTAAACTTCATAGTTACCTCAGCTTGATCAGCTCCGGTTCCCAGCTGTCCAAACTGATTCCCACCAAATGCATAAACATCGCCATCTGCTGAAATGCAGACAGTGTGCCACAGTCCTGCCGCGACACCCTCTATCCGGATACCCAGTAACGAAGATACACAAATCGGGCTTAACTCGTCATCTGTGCTTCCTTGCCCACACTTGAAAAAACAAAAATGACAAGGAAATCAGTTTTATGCCTTATTTTAATAAGCCAAAATGGTCAGCAACAGTGCAATATTGGTAATGTTGGGAAGGAATAGAATAGATTAATCCATTTGAGTGAACCTCATCTTGAGCACCTACAGTGCTTTTTCTCCATCATTCCTATACCTACATAATGATACCGTAGAATGGTTAAGATTTGGGGAACACCTGCTAGTTGTTTTGTATGGAATTATGGATGGATACAACAATTAAAAATTAGACATTCCAGCCTGGTTGGTACACCGGTAACATCTTGTTTAGGTACTAATCCAGTAATACTATAGATAATGGATTTTTATATTGGTCATCAATAGCAGTTTTACCACCAACAAGCCAAAAGCACTATGATCAATGATTTTTCACTATGAAGTAATATGTTGTGCATACGGATGAAATAAAATTAACGCAGACAGCACTTATGGTTTCTTGAAGAAGCAAAAGTGCGAGGCAAAGAGTGCAATACTGCAGAAAACTCACCTGTCCATACAGCCCCCAACCAAAAGCAAGTACTGCTCCAGCATCTGAAATGCAAGAAAGAAATCACAAACATACAAGTAAAATAAAACATAAAAGCTAAAGTGCTAAAATCATTTAACATCTCAGTTGTACCACATGATACACTAACCACAGTAATGCCATTCCTGTGATAAGTCAATTCTAATTCCCCACTTATAAACAGCTATAACTATGAAGTTTTGAAAATGGCTCCCATGATTCCAATGATTGATCATTCACCTAATCTAGTGACTGATTCTTCAGTATTTAATCAAATATCTCTTACATATAACATATTAACGGCAAGAAATACCAATTGAGTATCTAAGATTAATTAAAGACGTTGGCAGTAACAGTACTATCCAGCTCGGGTGCCCATGCTTATAAATAATTGGAGAAAGAACTTAAAATTTGTACCTGTGATTACTACACTATGTCGCCCTCCACAGGCAATCCCCTTCACATAATTTCCAGGAACCCTAACACCAAATCCGTCTGAACCCATGGTTCCTCGAGACAGTGCTGCAGATCTATCTTTTCCATAAGAGGACTCAATGCAAGGTACAGGATGAGGAGAGGACACCATACGTATGCGGGAGCCCAGACCAAGCTGCCCTTCACCTCCATAGCCCCATCCCCACACTTGTCCTATATCTGAAGTTTTGGGAAGTTAGGATACCTTATGTCTTGCTTGATATTATAAATATTCTAATTTCTAACTCTGATACTTCATTCCACACCTTATTTCATGACCACAATGCAAAGAGACTATGCATCGCATACAGGTAAAAATCAGAACAGGGTAAAATTACCAGATAATGCCAGACTATGGCGCCCTCCAGCAGCAACACTGGCTATTCTAACTCCCGGGTTCAATGCCACAAGACATGGCAATGCTGACGGAGGTTCATCACCAGATGATGAACTTTCAGCCGCTTGTTTTGCTGACGACAATTTTCTTCGCTTTGTACTTTCTTCGCTAGCAGAAACTGCTGCAGCAGTGGATCGTGAGCCTTGAGAGCGAGGGCTAACTATATTATAAACATAAATAAGTCAGCAATGAACGAAAAACAAGCTTTTCTCATTGTCAAGAAAAGAGGCCAAACATGAATTACCTTGCTCAGTCATAAAAGAATTCTGCCTTTCATAGGCATCCTTTACACCGTCTGGACCCATAGATTGCTCCCCAAAGACCTTCCCGGATGGAACACACTCTTTCCATCCCCATGTGTAAACTCCTCCATTATCTGCATTAAAAACCAAAATTTATTGACTGCCTCAATACTCATAATAGCTTAATAACGAAGGAACATGGAAACTGAAATTGTTTCCACAATTCAATTAGTTACCAACTAATTGTTTCAGTCGGTCTAGTTTCATGCGCTTAATTCCAAACCCCCTTGGCATCTTCAGAAGAAATTATTTGTCAGAAAAGGACGTTGAATAAAAATCTACTCCTTGAGAAAAATGCAGTAATCAGCATTACCTGTGACTGCAACACAATGGGCCCAACCCGCAGCCGCCTGTACTATACAAGCATCATTCGGAAGAGGAAAAGGCTCCGGGTTTTCCTTAACAAGCAAAATCGAGAACAATGTCAATTAATTCCACCAACAAATTAACAAAATAAACCAATGAACGAACCAAGTGTCGTGTATCGCTTCAGTACCCCGTGCATCCCAGATGTCACATAGCTTTGGCCTAGATCATCTGTTGAGCCCCATGTAATAAGCTTTCCAGGCTCTGGGTGAAATCATACCAACAAAGAACCATGAGCAAAAAGAAACGTACTTTGCAGCACAACCATCAAAGACAAACATACACAAAGATATGGTAAAACAGCATTGGGGAGAAAATAATAGAGTCTATCATCTGCCTCAAATTAAGGCAAATGCGGGTTAAAGCCAGTTTGCCAAGACAGTGTGCCCGTCCTGTTGCAACCAAGTTGACATTCCCTCCCCGTGGATTAGAGCAATTTAGAATATATATATATATATATATATATATATATGTATGTATGTATGTGTATGTGTGTGTGTGTAGACTAAAATTATAATTCTTCCCCAATTTGAAATGTGGAATTGAAAATAGAAAAAGATACATGAAGTACAGCAGCAATTTTCAGACATAAAAACTCTGTATACTAAATTTACTAACTTTAATATGCTGTATGTTTTTATATGGCAAAAAAAATAGCAGAAAGCATAAAATTTCAAGCTTTATTTTCCCACATTTTCTCGGCGTCCAAACAGCGGGTAAAACTGCAATCAGAAAGTAAAAAACCAAGGCAGTGTTCGAAGAAAGCACCAGATATGGCCATGGCGAAGCCGCAGCCGCCACCGCATACATCCTTCCACGCGTACTCGGCGTCGGCCGTCCGCACCACCGTCGGCGACAAAAGCGGCGATCTCTGGGGCAGAGCTCCGGGAAGATATCCCCACATGAACACCACCTCCTCTTTCCCCTCTTCCATCTTCACTTTCTCTCCCTCCGTAATTCCCTCCGCATTCATCGCTCGATAAAATCCGAAAAACAGGGAACGGAAACGGATTCCTAATCCTTTTCGTATTTCGTTTTCGGAATTTTCTTTTAAGTTTTTTGAGCTTCGGTGGACTTTTGAGTACGTTTTTGGGAAGTGCCCTAATTTTGCTGGGTTGCTAAAAATGGGGCCGTATCAAATACAGGAAAATGGGGACGCCACGTTGGATTCCCGCGTGGCTGTGTGGACACGTGGCTCGTTTTGGACCCCAAGATGCCTCGGCCGCTGCAAGCCAGTAGTGCCCGGAAGTTTCTGGAAGGTCGGGCTCCCTTAACTACAGAGAGCATTGTTCGGGGCTGGCGTGGCCGTCTGTCCATCACACCACGTGGTGGAACCTGATGCGAGCCCCCAATGATTTTGTGCTACCACGTGTCCGCATATTTGATTAGGACCTCTGAAAATGTTTTTTCGATTCTTTCCTTCCATGATTTCTGTTTTTTATATTTATCTCAAAAAATGTAGTCGGATTTTATATTTAGTCATATTTAAGTAGGATAGTGTTTTTCACAAACCAATTTTAAGGTACCTCTCATACATTTTTGTTAATTTTATGTCTTTGATCTTCAATTTATTAATAAATTCAACTGTCTAAAACTAAAAAGAATGTGCAAGGAATAAAAACAGTTATGCAGATAACACAAGTATCGCACTCGTCATCTTGATAAAATAACTTTGAGACATTTTATTTTTATGTTAAAAAAAAAAGATATTTTTAGATTGTTGTGCTAGTAGCTATATTTTTGTATTGTGGATTCTATTTACTTTAAACCAAATAAATTTACTTATTTCGAGGAGCAGGTCTGTCACATCCCAGACTCCAACCTCTCGGATATTGTCCGCTTTGGCATTCTGGGCCTGGACTATGTCGCAGCCACCCAGCTACCGCACGGTTTTGTTCTTGTGGACCGTAGTCCACAAAAGGCCTCTCTGAAGTTAAAGCTCTGGGCATGGATATATAAGGCCCAAAGACCACGCCCTCACGGGCGATGTGGGATACTACAATCCACCCCCCTTAGGGAGCCCGACGTCCTCGTCGGCACACCACGACCGTGAGTCTGGCTCTGATACCAAATTGTCACATCCCAGACTCCAACCTCTCGGATATTGTCCGCTTTGGCATTCTGGGCCTGGACTATGTCGCAGCCACCCAGCTACCGCACGGTTTTGTTCTTGTGGACCGTAGTCCACAAAAGGCCTCTCTGAAGTTAAAGCTCTGGGCATGGATATATAAGGCCCAAAGACCACGCCCTCACGGGCGATGTGGGATACTACAAGGTCGAATAGTTGAAGAAGGGCATTATATTTTACTAGAATTATATGTTATTAATTTTCCATTTGTTCTATTATTAGAAAGATCCTAACAACTTGGCATGGTAGTTCCAAAACTTTACCATTTTAACTTTTGGGGCCGGAGAAGGCTAGGACCTCCTTGCGGTTATCTAAACCTATTGGGACCGAAGAAGGCTAGGACCTCTCCACAGTTACAAAGTATCGAACCCAGCTTATTAAGTATCAAAACTAAAACCTCCTTTTTTTTTCTTTTAAAGAGTTGTTGTATGTATTTTTTTATTTTATTGAGCCACTTATCGTGGTTGAGTATTACTCTAACTCCTTTTTCCTTATTTGTTTGGTAAAGAGGACAACTTGCATACACATCATGCTACAAGTTGGAAGCTATAATTTTCAACAAATTTTTTATTGAGAAACAATACAAAAATATTTGTACATGAACCAAATAAAATGACAAGTTTTTTATATGTTATAGAAGGACCACCAACTCCATATGCATATATAACCAAATAAAGTATCAATTTATTAGAGTATCTAGACCAAATGGCTTGGAAACATGCAAATTGACTGCTATTTGATGTTGTTTGCATCTAGCTTTAGTATTTCACGCGTGAACCAAATAAGCAGTGCGTCTGTGGCTCGACATACCAAGTAGCATTCAACGAATTTTTAGACCAACAATTATAAGTATTGTTATTGTGCATTTTACTTTTAATTTTTTTTTACTATGGAATACTTAATGTCGCTTAAAGTCATATGTTTTTCTTTTTCTCGGTAACATGGAAGAAGAAAAAGAAAAACTAAGGAACAACTAATCTAGCTGTAGTGACTCTAGAACAGTCATCGAAAAAAATTTGAACTAAACAAGGAGGAGGCTCCGCAAGCTCTTGAAACTCCATCTTGCTATTTAAACCCAATTTGGCTAACTCATCAGCTGCAAAATTACACCCTCTATGAACATGCTGCACATAACAACTCTAGTTCTCTATGATCAAACTTCTGCAATCCGAAACAAGACCATAAAAAAAATAATTATTAAAATTAAGCGAAGCATGAATGAGAAAGACCATTTGTTTTTCTCTACATTTCCCCACCACTTATAATGCTAGAGCATTTTTGGTATAAATGTGTATGGATAACCTTCTAATTCTCCTAAATATGTACATTCATTCATGCCAACAATACCATGTCCCCCCGTCATGCAATCCAATCAAGTCAGAGAGAGAGAGAGAGAGAGAGAGAGAGAGAGAGAGAGAGAGAGAGAGAGAGAGAGAGAGAGAGAGAGAGAGAGAGAGAGAGAGAGAGAGAGAGAGAGAGAGAGTCCACCACAAAACCTAACTTGGAAACCAATTAAGTAGGGGTGGTTCGGTATGGGATCCCATACCGAAATCCTTGTCCCGATTCCCAAACCGAAATTTTCGGGAATCCCAATTTCAATACCGATCCCAAACCAAATTTTCGGGAATCCCGAAATAGTTTTGGGATTTCGGGAAAAATCGGGAATCCCTAAATGGTTTTGGGTTTTTGGACAAAAATTTGACATATTATGCTTTTGGGCTAAAATTCAACATTTTATATTAAAAATTGACATACAGGCAGACCCAATCTGCCAATTTGTTTCTACTAATCTGTGCACAAATCTGCCAATTCAAAAGCATCTGTGCACAATCTGCCTATTCAAAAGCAATCTGCCAATCTGTGCACAATAGCATTTGCCTATTCAATTTCAACAACACATACCTACTCGGTTGAGGCAAACAGAATTACCTTGTCCTTGATGTCCTTGTGGCATTGGTTTGTTTGTACACCTTCTCTGTTAACAATAACACACCAACCAAACAACATTCTGTTTGCCTAATACCCCAAGTAATTCTCATAAAAAGACAAAAATTTTGATCTTGCTTAAACTTTGATCAACATTGGTAAATATTGGTCGCTAATGTGACATCCATTTTATTAATAATGGCTTCCTACTAGAAGAGAATAACCTCCACGGCTCCACATATGCTATTAAACCAGAATCTGAGAGAGTATTAAATCGGAATCTGAGAAAGTATTAAACCAATCTGCAAAAACCCAAGAACCCAAGAACATGAACCATTAGATCAATTAAATAGAATCTGATTTGTGAAACAAACAAACCCTAATCTAGAATTCGAAAGTTAAATTTCAAAAACCCTAAAATTACAAACCCTAATCTAAAATTCGTAAATTAATTTTCACAAACCCTAAATTAAATTTCAAACCCTAAATTAATTCCCATATTTATTTACTTGTGTCTGAATATGAGAGATAGAATCGCGTGAGAGAGTTAAGAGACTCCTAAGAGAGAAAATCGCCAGAGAGAGTCGCGATAGAGAGAATCGTGAGAGAGACCTCAGACCGGTGGTAGTTGTGACCTTGTATCGTGAAGGAAGGGAGAGATAGCGGTGGATGATCCACGTGTGGTGGTGGGCCGGTGAATGGCTGGCCGGAGTTGGATTTGAGTGAGACTGAGCTGAGAGAGAGATTGAGAAATGAAATGAAAGTTAGAAATTGGAGTGGAGTTAGTTCAGTCCTCGATGGGGACAAACAAAGCTGAAACTTGAAAGCCTAACAAGGAATAGATGGACGACATAGATTAATTTGAAACAATCCAACGGTTCAAATTAATTCTAATTATAATTAAAAAAAATAATATATATATAATAATTAAAAATATATATTTTCGGTTCGGTATGGGAATACCGAAATATTGGAAAGGCAATCCCAATTCCCATACCGAAATTTCGGTATTTTTTCGGTATGGGAATACCAAAATTTTGGAAAAATCGGTTTGGGACATTTTTGGTTTGGGATCGGTATTTTTTTGGTTTGGTTTGGGAATTTTGGGAATTTTTTCCACCCCTACAATTAAGTGTGCCCTAGTACGGTCCCTTCCCGTGGATATTGACCAATCTCTGCTTTCCACAAGTGGCCCAACCCAAAACAGTTCACGCCTGAACTGAACTGAACACCTGAAGAAACGTTGGATAGACTGCAAACCACAAACGGAGAATTGGATCCTCTCTTGAGTAGGAGATCAAGATGCTTCTGATTCACTAACACGGATTGTTAGATTTTGATCTAACGGTTACAAACAGATAGTCCCTTTAAAGTTATAATAATTGTAACCGTTGGATCAAAATCTAACGGCCCGTGTTAGTGGGTCAGGAGGATCCTGATCTCCTGCTCAGGAGAGGATCTAATTCCCACAAAGGGTATTGCTATCCACATCCACACACTCCTTTTACTTTCCGCACATTCTCTGATAATTTCTATTATTTAATCATCTTCAATTCATTTAATTTGACAGTCAAAAATTGATAAAGATGTATGAAAAATAAAAACGGATGTATTGATAGCACCACTTATGAGTGGTGATTTGAGAACGGATCCGAAAAGCCACTTGTTACTCCCTAAGCCTTGTGTACGGCACAATTCCCTCCATATTTGGGCCTCATGCATATTTCATTTGCTTTTCTTCGATAGAAGTTATATTTTTCCATAATGTATCCTAATTTTTGGCCTAATTCTTCTTCTGATTATCGATTCAACCTTTGATAAAAAAGATATACCTTTGTTATATTTTATCTCTTCAACAAGTTTGGTAATGAGCATAACGGCCCTATTGTTCTGATGGAGAGAATAACCTACGATTAGCTTTTCGGGAAATTTCCAAACGAACAATTTCAACGAAATCTTTCAATTTCTTATTACATGGTACAATTGGCCTCATTATTTCCCTCAATTTGGCCCCCTTTCAATTCGAATAGCAAAAAAGGGAAAAAGAAGGAAAATCATTTCCACACAAAAAAATAATTTGCTTCAGTTACCATGTAACCATTACCGAACAATACTTAGATTAGTCATTCGTGCGTAATTGTCCTTAAAAAAATTTCACATTGTACATTAGGATTCAAGAAATTTATTAAGATTTGCTCCATTTTATAATACGTTATAAAGTTATCACATCATCAATTTGAGTGTCTTTATTAGTAGAGCACTTTACACTGCACACAAGCTTAAATTTTCACATAACTTTAGAGCAAGCGATGTCTGATTCAACATTTGTCCAATTAGATTCGGCTCTAGTCCAGCCCAAATTTCGTTATCCAATAAAAAATTATGTACATTGATTTACCTATTTTAACCTCAATTTAATCCAAACTTCGCCCGTTAATCCACTATCAAACCTCCTACTTTGTCATCCTGACTCCGCCATTGTCTCCAACAATTACGAGTAGACTCTCACCCTCAATCATATGGTTAACTTGGTCACACAATTTAGTTGAAGCAAATCACGAGGCTAGGAATATAGTTTGATGATTGAGTTTAAGGGTCCCAAAGTCCCCACAATCAAGAGGTGGGTCGCTATTTTTAAAGTGATCATGCGTACGGATCCGTAAACACACCACATATTTAGACTAATATCTAACTGTATTACACATACGTTTCATGTCTGAACCTCATGCACCCGCACGACGTGATACCCCACCACCACCCCTCTTCCCCCACACCCCCCCCCCCCCCCCCCCCCCCCCAATGCACCAAGTCCGGGCCCTCCAATTATATGCGTCTCACTTAATCATCTGTCGGTCTCAGAACTGATCGTGTGGCTACGATTGGATGTTCATCTGAGCCCATGCAGCGGCCTACAGAATTGAGTGGTTTGGATAACATTCTCGAATACAGACTCGTACTCTTCGGTTTATAGGCACCATATGGCAACACGTACAAGTTGCTTATTCGCACCCTTTAATTTAGTTTTGGTTTGGGATCATTTTATAGGGTCACTTGGGAGTTGAGATTGTGTCGGTGAAGTTCTGTGGTAGGGGCCAAATACCAGCTAGGGTTTTTAGGGTTTTGGTTCTAGTCAATCTTTTCGTTTTAAGAACAACAAAAACATCACATAGTTGTCGAGAGCTCGGACAAAATTAGGTCTGGTTAGAGTAGTGCGTTGATGCTCGATTAACTCAAGGGCTACTTCAACGAAGAGACGAATGGTGTAATAATTCGAAACAAAAATAAATAAATAAAACTAGTGTCGTATTGAATCTTGACCAATCCTCACTTATCAAGTATAATTGATCCTTGTAAACTTACTCAATACAAATATGACTTGTTCATTAATACAGTCGACAAAATTTAAGAGAGGTCTAAAGTTGGAATACATCCAGCATAACCGGAAAAAGAGTCGAACCGTAATAACATAATGGGTGTGTAGATGCATGTTGTATGTGTTCCTTGTCTCCAATGCTTGCTTTAGCCTTCTTATTGGGTTAGTGTCATGCTGTTCTCGTTAAGAGTCTCTCTCTAGACATGCAGATGCACACATGCACGTAAATACCATGCTATGAGAAGGTATGCCAACCGATTCTTGTGAACCCTAATCATGCCTCTGGAGCCTTCAAGGATTAACTCTCGTAAAATCTCTATAACTCAAGCTCACAACACCAAACTAAAACACAGAAAACCGAATTTCTAGATCGAGCACAGTGATTAGTAAGAGCGGAAAAATCAGATGGAAAGCAGAAAAATGAGCAGCGGTGTGGGCTTCTTCAAGATGCCGCTTCACTACCCGAGATACACCAAAAAGGACTACGAGGGCATGGCTGAGTGGAAGCTCGACCGCCTTCTTGCCGAATATGGGTTGCCCATGCACGGTGACTTAGCGCACAAGCGAGAGTTTGCAATGGGTGCCTTTCTCTGGCCTGACACCACAGTTCAGGACGCTTCAAGTTCTTTTGGAGACAAAAATCTCAAATAGCTACCTTCCTACCAGCAGTAGCATCTACTATATGTGACTATCAATATATTTTATGTAATTTTTTCTTTCTATCATGCTCCTAAAATTTGGTAATGAATTTGATTTCTATTACAATATTATGATTTTCATTGCAATATTCAAAAAGTGTGGCCAGTGGTAGAGCTAAAACTCTTTGTGTGAGGGGACCTTTCATATATGTATTGAGAAAAATTTCGAATCATAACATGAGCAACTGAAGTAATCTTCACAAAACTGAAAGACCCATTAAATTTAATCAAAAGGATGAAGAAGTGTATGGTACAACTAAGTGGGGGTGGGGTAAAGAGCACCGTAACTTGTAAAAAATTTGAAATTATAGGAAGAAAATACAAAGAAATCTAATTTGAATCATTTGACAGAAAAAAGAGGGTAAATAATAGTTGATTAGGTTGCTTTAGAAATAATATTAAGAACGATTTTAAACCCTATCCATGAGTTTCCCAAAACCACAAAGACAAAACAAACAAAACTGTTAGAAAAATATAAGACACGACATCGTTCAACTCAACTTCTTCATGAAGATAATTCATTTTTTTTCTCATGTCTCACGGTTCTACAACTGCAAGCTTGAGGCCATTAGAAATTTCTTACACAGTTGTCAAGATAGGCCTAGAACCACTCTGGTCCCTTAGTGGCTCTACCCATGACCATGAGTGTGGCCATGTACTAGCAGTCTAGCCCAAAAGAAGTGTGCACAATCGTCTTATTAATGGGACTGACTAAAATACTTATATCTTTTTAACACAATCATCATTTAACGATTAAATGTAAGTATTGTAACTAAATTCTTCATTTTATAGTTTTTTCTTTGACATGGAGCCATTTTTAAGAGAAATCGAACATAGAATCTCAAGCATAATGGTTAATACTCTTTTAACTACTTCAACCTACAAGCTCTTGAACTAACGATGAAGTTATACCTTTACACTAACAATGTACCCCCAAACGAATTCAATTTGTTGAATTCATTAGCACGTTAGCCTATAACTTGTACATTAGAAGAGTTCATATACATCTCTCTGTTGGTATAATAGCTTCCCCCCCCCCCCCCCCCCCAACAACACATCAAAACAGTGTACAACATTAAAGAACTTTAACATTTCATATCAAATGTTCTTAAAAAACCCCGAAGATCTTAGACCGCGAGTCCGAAATTGCCTCGGAGTTGCTTGTTACTTGAGCAAACATTAAGCTAAAACTGAATAAGTAAATTTCAACACCTAAACACTATGCTTTTCAGTAAAAATTTCCATTGGAAAGGAGAGACTACCTACAATTCCTACATAACACACAATGTAACCATACAATTCTCAGTTTTACATCCAACAACAGTAACCCCCACAGAACCTTTATACAAGGAGTGCCTGACATAACGCAAGACGGTAAGTGACAAATACACGCCCGCCATGCATGACTACCACTCCTTTCAGGCTTGTGGCCTCCAGGAACCTACATATGCTAAAACCGCCGCCTCACGCGCCTACCATTGGGATTTGCTGATTCTGCTACAGTCCCACCCCCATCTGCTGGCAAATCTAGTCCATATATGCTGCTGCCACTCCTCTTCCGACTTGACAGAAGACTAGAATTGTCATCCACCGCTGCAAATGTCTCCAGCAGCTCTACCAACATTGATGGGCAGCTCTCCTCTAGATGCTTGTACCCTTCTGATTGCATTACGGCTGCAAAAATCACGAGCAGTCATGAGTCCTATATTCAGTTTTACAACATACACTGCCAAATGAATAGAGTTACATGCAAAGAAAATAAAAAATAATTCCTCTATAAAAGGTTGAAAGTGATTGTTGCAAGAGGACGGATGTGGAAAATACAAGCTTTGAGAAAGAACACATGAAAATTTATGTTCACGGGTAGTAACATAAATTCATGTTGCAACAGGAAACCGTCCAGATTCATATCAAATGCATCACAAAGATAAGGTCAACCAATATTTTCAGCAGAATAACCATGACATTCAACCACGTGAGGATAAGGAACTACGGTTAAATCAATGCACACTAACGGAATTATAGGAACTCTGAGATGTTCCAGACCATTCAAAATGGTCATTCAATTATTAACCAACCAATATGGAATTCATCGGTTAATCCCTAAAAACTTAGAACAAACTGATAACTGTATTCGAGTTTAAATATAGCAAACGGTGGGTGGGTGAAGAGGTCAGTGCCTTGTTAAGACCAATTAACAGCACTTCTGGTTTAAACCAGTTTCCAGGGTCTAAAATATGGCAAATTGTAACAATTTCATGCAGGGTCCAACTTTTTGAATCACTCTTCTACCATTAGAGAGAGAAACAGTGAAATTCATCGTAATTCTTTCCTTTCTATAACTTAATGGAAAAAGAATGTATAGGGGAAGAACCTATATACAATCAGCCAAAATAGAAATCCTACTATACCATTCTCAGAACGCTGCCCCTCGATCAGCCAGATATCAAGGTGTCACCATAGGCTGACCAGAGGACCCAGACGGAAAGGTTGACCAGAGGTCCCACCGTCCCAAATGGAAATATCATAAATTTTAAAGGAACGTCCTTATTGACATCCTGAAACCATAGACATTGATAAGGACATCTGCAGCATGCATGATGAGGCAGGCATGCATGATACTACATCAAGGATACTTGAGACACTAAGAAACAGAGAAAATTCAAAACTGATATAACCTGAAAGCTTGCACCATCAGAATCTATGGGTAACACCCACCTCCCAAGTTCGACGGATTTGCTGTAAATTTAAGACAGACATCCTTAAGCTGTCGGCATTGATGCTGTTCAGCTAGCGCAAGTGTAGTTGCCACTGTCTCAGTAGTGATTTCTTCACATAACTTTGATTCACACAACAATTTCAGTCGATCTAGATTATACAGGTCTGCAGCTGCCAACAGATGCTGCACCATGACAGTGAATGTGCACAAAGGTGATGAGCCCATAACTTCGCGTGTATCAGGAAGTTTGTCCGTGTAAATAAAGAGAAGCATTGCCTGGAAAAAAGTGCCAAGATCTCTATTAAATTCATTAAACGTGTTCAAAATAAGAGCATACATAAATAAAACCATATGGATAAAACTTATCAGGAAAGGTCGGTATCACTGTGAATATTGGCCACAAGCCAAAGAGCGAACTTCTAGTCTAAATCTCAACTAATGAAACAAAGACAAATGGACCAGTGTAATATTCACAGTTACATGTTACTGAAACAAGCTCAAACTGGTTCAACTTTTCACTTATTAGAGGCCAGTTCTAAGCAATCAACTCCCACATGTACCCTTAATTACATGTTGAATCTGAATCCAGACATGCCATCAGCTACTTTTGATTTATCACGTTTGATTATATCTGTAAACAATCGAACAACAACAGTATAAAAACTCAAACCTTAAGATGACTCTCTCTAATTCATATTAGGGGATTCCTGCAATAATTATACCACCAACCAAGCAGACCCCAACAAGCACTGTAGTTTGCTAATGTGAACATAAGAAGAAACAAATATCACTTTTCCAGATAATCTTTAACCTGTAGATAAGTTTTTATATTTAAGTGAATTTAACAACTCAATGCATTATATGATAACTTGTAATTATTATCATCATTACTTTGTCTTGAAAGCTCCTAATCTAACAAAATAATGCTAGCATTTGACTTTGATCATCCCAAGATTTCTTATTTGTTCAGTTGATAACTGAATTCAAAAAGAACCTTTTGACTACTAATAAAAGTGTAAAAGGTGAATGTCAATTATGGAGAGACACAGAAGTGCACAAATGTTAACGCACTCTATTATTCAGATGGTAACAAGGGGAAGCAACAAGATCATGAAGCATTACCTTGAAGATGAAGGGCTCAACATCCTTCACAACTACTTTATCCACGTTACAATCCCCAACAAGTCCATAAAACTGCGCTCTAAATACACGAGACCGAGCAGCAAGTATCAACTTATGAGCTTTAAACTGTTCATCACCAACCTGAAAAACTATGTCACAACCAGCTTCAGAATCTAGAAAGTCCTTGAGGTCTCGTCCCATGTCTGATGATGGAACAGTGATTGTAAATTGTTTTGGTTGCTCAAGGCGAGTTCTGACAACTCCAACAGTGCAGTTCAATACAAGGCAATCATCCTTAAGGAACTCAGAAGTTTCTAGTATTGATCTTCTGAAGAATTTCTTGTAACCCCTGAAATTAGAAAAGTAAATCTCATTACGGAAACATGCAGAAAGTTCCCACCTGAACATAAATTCCCAATATTCGGAAATCAGTAAGCTTAACCAAAATTGAAAAATAGGTTACATAAACTGCAAGAAATCTATAAACAGTCTGATCAACAATAAACGATGAACTTCTCAAATTAGAACTTTGCAAAAACAGTTGACAGGTAGACTTCTGTTTAACAATAGTATAGATTGTAGATATTGATAATGAAACGTTAGGATTTTCCAAAATATAATCTTTAATATGATTAATATTCACCGGACAAAATAATTTCTTTATATATAACATTTCTAAAGTAGATGTATCTCGGGTCTGAACTAAGCATATCATAAATAACTCAATCAGACCTTTAATATTATTATCACCATCACTTCTGGGTCTGTTTTACATTTTCTATGGAGAAAAAAAAAATCCTAACCAAAATCATCTTTTCTTTCTTTAGTTGTGTTGATTTTCCAAGTGATTTATTAAATAAAAGTACAATTCAAACTAGGTTTTACTAACAACAATGTGAAAAAGAAAACTGAAGAGGAATGGTTCATTTCAAGATTTGGATGAACATACACATTAGTACACCAGACTAAACAATGATATATCTTAAAAATTAGTATCCATTTGAAGTTTTTGTACAGTTTTATGCATTTTTTTCTCTCTCGTTTTTTTTGGAAAGCAAAGCCTAAGGACTGGAGATAGGTAGACCGATGTCACAGAGAGCTCAACCACTTAAGCTATAAGCCCCAAATATAACAACTAGAATGCCAATCTAGCATAATCACATACATACCCACTGAAAGAACACCCATACCAATCACATTCAAATCCCAATTACCCAATTGATTACCAAGCTGCTAAATCACCATTATTTCACATAAAACACATTAAAACCTATCCGTAACCCGGGAATGTACTCAATTTTATCATAAAAATTAGATCTTTAAGGCACGAAAACCCGCCAATTAACCCATTTAAACACATACCACATGCTGCCTCTATACTTCAGCGTGTACGGCCCGCCCTCGAGAGCGCGATCAAAGTGACTGTGTACCTTGTCCTTCCCACTGTCCGTCTGATCCACCAACGTCAGCTCGAACAGAGCCCTCACATCCGTACCCTCACTAACCAAAGCAATGAAAACCGAGACGTACGCGTTACTATCCTCGGGGTTTTTACCGTCGGGGTAAAAGTAAATTGCCCAATCGTATCCGCCCACCGTGAACGTATCGCTCGTCAGATACTTCCCAGCTCCCATACCTTTGGCCAGCGAATACCCCTTTATCGTGAACCGGTGGGAGCCATTCACAGTCTCGCTGATCGATCTCGAGCACGATTCATGGTCGGACCCAGGCTTCGAATTCCCCATGGATTCACCCGATTTCGCCCCTCTGAAATGTTTCCGAATCGGCGGCATCGGACCGTCGGGTCCGGGCTGAAACCCTAGAAAGCCAAGCGGTCAAGGCGCGGCCTTGGCATGGCATGTAAATTGCGCAAATTGGGAAAATGAAACCCTAATTTTGGGTTTTGGGTGGTGAATTGGGGAGGAGAAACGATGCGTCGCCGGAGAAGAGATAAAGATTCGAGAAGACTGAAGAGATTTTTTGGGGTTAGGCGGGTCGTTTTTGCTTCCTGACGGGCCAGATGGGCTGGGGCTCGATTCGAATTTATAGTTCTTTTCGGTTCGGGTGACGTGTCCGGATGGACTTGAGAAGATTTGGTCTAAAAGGATTATTTTATTAAGTTTTAGGACTTGGAAGTAAATTAACTATTAATTTGGCTAATTAGCAAACTTAGGCCCAAGTCCATTCATTAAAACTTATCAATTATCATTTTTTTTTTGTCAATATCAATTATTATGATTTGGAATTTGAAATGTTAATGTGACTCTTTTAAAGTGAGATTCTTTATGAAGAGATTTTTCAGTGGGTTAGAAATTCGGTTCAGTACACTAAGTGACATAATACAAGTGGTTGGATATTTGAAAAATAAATTTTCAATTACTTGTATTATAACACTTGGTGTACCGACTGTGTTCTTCCACATTGAAAAATTTATCCTTTTCTATGGACTCTCTATCATTCCACAATTTAAAGTTACTTTTCGTGCCAATATGATAAAAAATTGTGTCAAAAACATTAAATGACATAACGTCTATAAAGAATCTCACTTTTGAGATAATATCGTTATCATTTCTATATGACCTAATTTAGAGCATATTTACTAGAAATAGATATGCAATCAAATTACAAACATATTTTGCGTTTATTAACACAATGAAAAAAAAGTGCATCGCACATCAAACTTGGGTATGTCATACATGAACACCATCAATACCATGGCCGAATTGGCTGGTTTTACTTACTATCGCATACATTGATGACTATTACGACTCCCATTAAAACAATATGAATTGATTACAGTTGACGGCATTCATTTTGCTAGAAAAAATGTTTGGTTTAGAATATGTGGTACCGTAAATTTTGGTCCATGACATGTGGCACTTTGGGTCATCGGAATAATCGAGAAACCCTCAACATTATCTCTGCCAAAGATAGTTAGGCACAGGTCCATTAGTTTTTAACTTTTAAGTTCGTTATAAAATATAAATATTTCTTGTCTCCTAAACAAGGAAATCTTAATTCATGTCAAATTATGATGTCTTGAGAATTAAGCAATGTAATCATAATTTTAGAAAGATTTGATATCTTATTCAGGATTTCTTCCTAGATACTTTTCCGATTAAATAAAGATTACTTTCCTTACAAGGATTCAAGGTTTCTATAAACACACTAATTTGGGTATAAGCAAAACACACAATTCTCTACATGAACTCATCTCTTACACGTCTAACCTAAGGCTCTTTTGTCAAGTATGGTACACGATGTCACGCCACTCGTTCTCTAAAACTATAGTTGTGTAATTGGTTCCAACAGATCCCATGAACATGAACACTACCATGTTTATAATTTATAATGACTATATGCATACACTTATTGTTGAGTCATAGAATAAGCTGTCAATATAAACAATATATCATTATAACGAACAAAACGCATCTGACATGCTATCGACAATAAAAATGAACGTCATTCACATGTAAACAACATCATTTTTTCAATAACTATTCTCTAAAAAAAATTTACATTTGAAAGAATTTAACGTATGAAAATTTAGATAATTATTTATTTGATCAAAACGCTAAATCCGTTTATATGTCTGACACTGCAAAGTGATCAGTTTTAACAGTTTATTTGGATATTTTACGCGCAACATTCACCCCTGCCAACTGCTAATTAATTCACCTCTGCCAGTTGCACACGTGTCACCATATCTTACTCCCTCCACAAAACAATTTCACACCCCCGTCGGTGACCGTCTGTCTTCTTCTTCGGCCACACCACAACCACACTCAACCTTCAGATCCTCACTGCTCTCACTCTTTGGCCACCCCGGTTCCGATTCAACCCACCAAAACACAGCGTAGCGTTTCGTTTCGTTTCGATGCGTTCGTCGTTTTCGGATTCCACCCAATTGAATTGAATTAATTACCTGAAAAGTCAAAAGCATGGCGATTTTGGGCAATGGCGATTGGCTGCGAATCCCATTGATCCTGAAAGTTTGGGGATTTGTGATGATAGCAGTCACCTGCTTCTACCTCGGGAAGCACTGGTCCGATGGGTCCCAGCAGCTCCTCTTCTTCACCACCACCACGCGCCGAGCACCCTCCGCCGTCTCCGTCTCGCCCAATCTAGACAAGCCTTTCAATCTCTCCGCACTCATAAACGAAACCCTAGCTCCACCTCCACTGCTTCCGCCTCCGTCTCCGCCGCCTCCGCCTCCTCCTTCTTTGCCGCCTCCGCCGCCGCCCGATGTGGTCCGGAGGTTCGGGATCGTCGACGAGAACGGCACCATGTCCAACGAGTTCGAGGTGGGGGATTTTGATCCCGATGAGGTGGTGGAGAATTGGGGCAGCGAGAACGGGACTGTGCCCGAGAGCGAACCGAGTAGGTCGGGTCGGGTTAGTGTGAAGAGGTTCGAGCTCTGCCCGAAGAGTATGAGCGAGTACATACCGTGTTTGGATAATGTGGAGGCGATTAAGAGGTTGAAATCGACGGCAAAAGGCGAGCGGTTCGAGCGGCATTGCCCGGACGCTGGTCGGGGTTTGAATTGCTTGGTTCCTCCGCCCAAGAGTTACAAGACCCCAATTCCATGGCCTAAAAGCCGGGACGAGGTATTTTCTGAGACTTTAAAGTTTTTAGCTTTCTGTATGTAAGTATTTGTTTTTAAGATTAAAGCATTAATCTTTTCGAACTTCCGAAATTGTCACTTCATTGCAGGTTTGGTACTTCAACGTACCTCATACAAAATTAGTGGAAGATAAAGGGGGTCAGAACTGGATTACCAGACAGAAGAACAAGTTTAAGTTTCCGGGAGGCGGTACACAGTTTATACATGGAGCAAATGGTTACTTGACTGATATTTCTAAGGTTAATACTGTTTAAAGTCGACGGAATTGGGAAATGTGTAATTTGAGCATTGGATTATTGTTCTTCTGATCATCTGATGGTCAAAGTATTAATCTTGCAGGCGGTCCCTGACATCACCTTTGGTCAGCATATACGAGTTGTTTTGGATGTTGGATGTGGTGTTGCGAGTTTTGGTGCGTATCTGCTGTCGCGAGATGTCCTTACCATGTCAGTTGCACCTAAAGATGTCCATGAGAACCAGATTCAATTTGCTCTTGAACGTGGTGTGCCTGCCATGGTAACAGCATTTGCAACTCACCGTTTGTTGTACCCGAGTCAGGCATTTGACTTGATACATTGCTCACGTTGTAGGATTAACTGGACTCGTGACGGTATGCAAAACTTATATTAAACTTTTTAATTTCCTCTGAACTGCCTTAGTTACATGATGGTCACGCGGGGGATGTCTTCTGATTGTGTTTTCTTTACCTCTTTCACTTCTTTGTTATGAAGATGGCATATTGCTGCTTGAGGTTAATAGGATGCTCAGGGCAGGAGGATACTTTGCTTGGGCAGCACAGCCAGTTTATAAGCACAAAGACGTTCTAGAGGAGCAGTGGCAAGGTATTACCGTGAAAATTTTCTTTGGGGAAACTTTTTAATAGTGTATTGATTGCTAGTTAGTGTTTGAAAGTTCTGCAGCTTTTGTATTAGCATTTCCTAGCCCAGATGAATCGAGAGCAAAATAACATTTTGTGCCTCCAGTTAATCACTTCATCCCACAAACTATAATTTCTGTTTGACTGTGAATCACAAATATTCAATTTCAATTGTTTCTTGAAGACCTATACTAACTGACAAGCCAGCAAAACAACTTTGTTTGTTGCACACGAAACTTTCTAATCTAGCTTTCCTTTAGGCATCATGTATGACTCTGTTCCTAGTTTTGAGAATGTGGAAGGATCGAGAAGAGAAGAGAAGTGGTTGCAAGGGTTTAGTAATCATATCTGGACCTGGGAAACAATTAAACCTTGTGTACTAACTTCTTGTTTGATGACATCACTGCTTTGCTAATCATGTCTGTGCCTGGGAAACAATAAAATCTGTTTTTCATTTTTCCTTTTCCAGAGATGCTTAACCTCACCAAGCGGCTTTGCTGGGAATTGGTGTCGAAGCAAGGCTACGTTGCAATATGGAAAAAGCCGGTTAACAACAGCTGTTATCTGAATCGGGATGAAGGAACCAAACCTCCATTATGTGATCCAAGTGATGACCCAGACAAAGTTTGGTACATCCGCAATTCCTCTCTTAATAATGAGTTGATAATTTTTTAAAGTAAGATAGGTTATTCATCAAATTCAGATATTAATTAAATGCATACCAACTGTTTTCCGTCCTACCACTTTCCTTTGCATTAAGGCCATACATATTTTTTATTGGAGATAATTTGGAATAAACCTGCAATGAACTCTTTGAAAATGTTGGACTCCCTTTTATCTTTTGTTTTTGGTTCTGAATTGACCTTTTGTTTGAGGTCTAGTTTGAGTTTAAAAGTTTATTTCTGCAGATCCAAAAGAGCTTTCATGTGCATGTAGAGCACTTGCCTCTTGTTCTCTGAAGGTTAATGGTATTCTTTGTATGATGATTCAGGTATGTTGATCTGAAGTCATGCATTACAAGACTCCCTGAAAATGGTTATGGAGCAAATGTCACAGCATGGCCTGCACGTTTGCAAACTCCCCCTGATCGGCTTCAGAGCATACAACTTGATGCCTATATATCCAGAAAGGAGCTCTTCAAAGCAGAATCTAGATATAACGATGAGTTAATTGGAGGTTATGTTCGTGGTTTAAAATGGAAGAAGTTTAAATTAAGAAACGTAATGGACATGAGAGCTGGCTTTGGAGGGTATTGTATTTATCTTGTGCTCTACTGGTCTTCCATTTCTATTTTTTTTGCTAAAATTTTCTCATTACTTCTGGTCTCTTAATTGGTTGGCAGATTTGCATCGGCACTAATTGAACATGATTTGAATTGCTGGGTTATGAATGTGGTTCCTGTTAGTGGCCCCAACACCTTACCTGTTATATATGACCGTGGACTCATTGGAGTAATGCATGACTGGTACATTACCTACTGGTTTTCTTTGTATGGCATGATTGCTGCTTATAATAAGTTCAGTTGATTTAAAAGTTACTCATTTGCATTAAATGTATCAGGTGTGAACCATTTGATACATACCCACGAACCTACGATTTATTGCATGCAGCTGGTCTTTTCTCTATTGAGAGAAAAAGGTGCTCTCTCTCTCTCTCTCTCTCTCCTTCCAATCTAAACATTTTCATTATTTTTTTAGTTTGAAACAGAGCTACTTTAGAATAGCGTTGGATTTAACTTCTGATAAGTTGTTAATTTAAAGGTTGGGAAAATGGAAAGGCTTTTTCTTGTTGAGTAGTAGTTAATCATGACTGGAAAAGGAAAGCAATGCAGAATTATATTTGGTTTGTCGTGATCATCCTGCATGCCTTCTCTCTTTTGTTCGTTGGCTGAGGTTGAGGTTTATAACCATGTTGATGCTTGACTGTTTGATTTGAAGTTTTCATTCCATAATTTGACGTTTGGATTATCTGGATTTGTTCCTGGGGTGGGAGTGAGATGCATTGGGAGTGAAGTGGCGGTTTTACACATTTGTTTTTGTTTTCTTTCTGTAAAGCCTGATTTGATTCATAACATTATAACAGATGCGATATCTCTACAATCATGCTTGAGATGGACCGGATGCTAAGACCTGGTGGTCGTGTATACATCCGCGACTCTCTTTCTATCATGGATGAACTTCAAGCGATCGGAAATGCCATGGGTTGGCGCGTCAGTATAAGAGACACATCTGAGGGGCCTCATGCAAGTTATAGACTCTTTATTGCCGAAAAACGCCTCTTGCATGGTTGAAGCATTGGGACATGATGACCAGATTGTATCTTACTAATCTTCTAAAAGGGAAAATGAGCAAACCAGATTGTCAAACACCATCGCTTCACGGTGCCATGGACCGGTAATGAGAGAGATTGATAGAATTCTTCAGATCAGTGTTGAAACTCCGTCCGGATAGTGAGGACCTGTTTTTCCTTGTGAAATAGAATCCTCATAGTCGTGAATTTAGATTATGATTTATTTATTTATTTAAGAATTTCAATTTTTTAGCGTACGATGTACATATTGGTCATATCGATATCCAATTTTTTATTTCTCAATGTTTAATATTTACGGGGTTCAAAAAATTTGAGGCTGCGTTCTTATTGAAGGCTATCAGTTTATTTGGTATAAATTTCTCATGATTTGCAAAAGTCATTTCTAATTGAAGTCTTTACAGAGATCAAAGAAACTCATTCAACGGAGACATATATATATATATATATATATATATATATATATATAGGGGTGTGCAAAAAGAAAAAAATAGGTGCTTAAAAGTCATTTCTTGGGTCCAAATTTTATTTTTGAAAATGGTTGCTAAAGAAATTGACATGTTTTCAGTCATACTCTAAACCAAACCCTCAATATTCCCTTATGCACATTCATTTTTGCAGGAGAGAATGATTGATGAACCCTAAACCTAAACCCAAAACCCAAAACCCAAAACCTAAACCTAAATCTGACTGAATCTTCGGTCCAACATAATCTTTGGTCAATAAAATAAAATAGGGAAATGTTATTAGCACTTCAAAAATCTCGTTCTACACAAACTAGATGTGAAGATCCGAACAGAGTGCAATATGAGATGAGATGATATTTTTGAACTTTGATTGGCAAGATGAGATTTTTGGTGGTGAACCCAAACCAAACCAACTAAACCCAGCCATTTACATAGGAGGTGAACAACTTACATAGCATTGGTACACCACTACGTAAAACCACTGTATTTATTTCATTAGTACAGAATGTCACTGTCGCGGTGTACCTGTGCCATATAAGTCATTCTCACATAGGATAGGGGGCGACTTGACTCGCAAAGCCCGATTGTTCTCCTTCACCATACCATGTAAAGGCTCTTGAGCCCCTTTATGTAATATTTGAACTTTACACACACACACACACACATATATATACACAAATTACAGTGAATTTAGCTCTGTTTATGGGTAACCCACTATATTTTCTTGTGTGTATACTATGATTCATCTCACCCCTTGCACCTGTATTTGACCGTCAATGTCCTTTGTTAACCTTACTAGTTTCAGCGTTAACAATATAGATTCCAAATTATATTAAAAAAAAAATCGAGATAACTTCAATTTCATTTGAATTTAAAAATTATGATTAGATCCAAAACTTTTGAAATGAAAATCAGAAACCTTGTTTCTAATCCGATCCTTGCAAAATCATTCATACATAGATTAGAACTAGGAAAAATTTATTCGAACCATGCTTCCGTCTCTCTACACCCAACTTAACATTTAATGTAAATGATCTTTTCTACTGTATTAGAAAATTACCAGAACATATGCTTAGTCTACTAATTCTGTAATCAAACCCAAATCTTTTTCTCAAATTTTAAATCATCTAAGATAAACCAAAGAATGTGCTTAATTATACGTTTGAAGATGGTAATGCGTTTTCTCGGGTTGTAAAGAAAACAATCGAACTCTTGATCTAACCTAATCCGAACGGCGAACACAACGAAAAGGGTTCCTTTGCTCTCAGCTACTAGGGAAAAAAAAAAAAAAAAAGAGATCTGCAGGTGCTCAAAGTTTCAAACATAGCATGTGATGTGAAGACATTTGAGTCACGACCGAACCCCACTGCACTGCACTGCTGTCTACAAATTTACATCCCCCATGCATAATGATCCAGATTGAATTATATTATACAAAAATAATAAATAAATAAATAATAATATTTTTGTATAAAAGGTTTAATCGTAACCATGATTCTTGAACTTTACTTTTAATTTAATTTTAGTCTCTGAACTTTTATATTAGTTCTTTAATTCTCGAATTTATCCCCAATGCCGTCTTTTTTTTTTCATTAAATTTAAGCGTATATTAGGAACTTCAACTTAAAACTTTTCTAAAAAATATAAAAGAAGCTAAAAAACAAATGAAAATTATAAATTAATATCTAAAACTTATAACAAAATGAAATATGAACTATAAAAATACAAATGAAAGAGGTTGAACTTTAGCAACTAGAAAATTAAGGCAATGCGATTTCAAAGTTGGTAGGAAATCGAACCGTGGCTAAACTTAACCAACTAACAAATCACATAATGAACCATGGAAAAAAATTCAATGTATTCAATTTTCTTACACAAAAAGAAATTCACTTTTAGTGTTGAGAGATGAAGTTCCTAAAGTACCCCTAATTTAACGGATAAATAGATGGTGTTAGCGAAAATGACGGATAATTCCTGAATTTCCCATGATTTTCGAGGATTAAGAAACTAATATGAGAATTTACGGGACTAAAAAACGAACTAGGTGTAAAGATATAATAATCATATAGTAAACCGTACATGGTTTTGCAATACCAGGCCGAATAGAAGTTTCCAAGTCTACGAATCATCGATCTTCTGACTTTGATTGCTTCCCAACTAGTGACGTGGTCTTAAATGCGATATTAAATGGTATTAAATTCGATATTGTTTTATTAAGTCAAATCCCTAAAGTGTGGGTGGGTGATCTCTTTTTTTTATTTCTTCTCTTTTAATTATTTCATTGTGTAATGCGTTTTCATTATTTGATTGGTCCACCTCACATGGTATTATATAATATAATAATAGAGTTGGATTGTTTTGTGTCCTCTCTTCCAGTAAGGGTGACACGTGATTATATATGTACGGCAAGCTACTAAAATTGACCCGATAAAAACTTGATTGACAAAAAAGCATAAACGTTTGTGCGTGCCTGTAAAAGAAAAAGCAGCCTCTTCGAGTTCTTTTTGTGTGGGATTTTAAGAATTTGCGTATCGTATTTGTTTATTATATATTCTGTAATTAGAAATTATTTAAAATTTATTATTTAAAATTAAATATAAACAGTATTTGATAAAAATTAACTGCACGATGTACGATGAACGAACACAATTTACAGATCCTCGAGATTCACAAAGAGGATCCAAAGAGAATCCGGATTCCTTATAAAAAACATTACACGAGATATATTCATCGTCATTGTAATAAGCTGAGAAACTACGTAATGGTGAATTTGTTTTATGCATTGTTTACAATATTGGTATCAATAAAAATATCGATATGCAAAATTGTGGCATCATTGATGGATATATTGATATCAGTTGTTTTTTTTTTTAAGGAAAATAATGAAATTTAAAATGACAATTTAGAAAATGTCAAACACTGGTTTCAATCAAATATAAGAGTTTCTCTAATATTTAATTAATGTGTCGAAAATATTGACAAAATATGTTGATTTTAACTTAAATTTAAGAGTTTTTCCGAATGCCCATTCCATGTGTTTATCTGATTTCTTATATATTTTCACGGAAATATCGACCGTATAAAAAAAATCTCAAACATTGATTTTATGTAAGTCTTATGTTGTACAGTGGATCCGCTGAAGTTTGTCACCCTCTCTTCAAAAGAGTGCAATTGGGTTAGAGGATTGAGGAGTGGGACACAACTAAATCCAAACAAAAATGAAAATTGGATCAGACGACTCGCAAGGAAGCCAGAAGGAACATAGTATCATAAAATTTGAGTACTATTTCAATTTTCATCACACCAACCAATTGAAACTGGAATTTTTATAATTTTGCAGTTGACAACACCGAGCAGGTAGAATCATATAATATCAGAATTTAGAATTGATAATGATACACGTTTACGAGATTTGGTCACCTATCAAAATTTTAGTGATCACATGATACGTTTCTACAAGCGTTGTACTACTTTTACTTATTATTTGACGCTTCAGTCGCTTGATTAGTTATTCAACAATTATCATGCATGATATTTGAACTCACGATTACTTTTTACAACAAAGTTTGAGACAAAATCTGATTGGATTAACCGATCATAGAAGAGCATTTATTAGTTGCATCGGTTTTTCTCGAATTTACATATATTTAATGTTAAAACATATTTAACTTAAGCTAATTGACAAAAATCTGTTGGATTAAATTCGACGATCATATATGCTGAAACTAAATGAATGTAAACACTCAAGAAAAATTGAAGTTGTATCACAAGAAATATAAAAATATTACTCTTATCATATATTTATACCATATTTTCAATAAAGATGGGATCCACATGTGTTTGTAGACCCTACCTCTATTGGAGATGTGGTACAAATATGTGATAAGTATAACATTAATCCAAGAAATATCATACCCATATTTACTTGGTGTGATAAAAAGGGAAAAATCTTGACGGCCGCCAAGAAATATATTCACGTGCGTAATTTTACACACAACACTGTCACGTAACGAGTAGTACCCAAACATATATTTCCGGTTCTATGCACATTTATCCCAAAGCATGTAAAACGGCCGATCATTCAAAGTTATTTTTTGTTCTCCTACTTATCTCAATTGAGGAAGGATGCACCAACATATCATACCACCACCTCATTTCTTACCCTTTTGAAAAAGGGTTGGCGTTATTAAAGTGGCAGAAAAAGCTCTTCCTCGGTAACATTTGGGTCCATGCCCATCACCATCAGAATCTAAACAAATCAAAGCCAGTTAAGAGATGCTGATGCCGCAAGGCCAGCATCACATACGAAACGCTACGTGTCGGGATCCCATTGAGCAGGACAATGTGTGTGTTCCCCTAACATTGTTGTTGAGGAATAAAAATCGGGTGGTGGAACCCCCGAAATCCGCCCACTCAGCCCACCTCAATTGCCGATCGGTAGGACTATATCTATCCAGCTTTGGCCAGCCACTCGGGTGGCTGAGACTAAGAGAGAGCTCACAGTTATCCGCACACGGCGACAGCGGTGGCGGAGATAGAAGGGGTCCCAAACGATTCACGTGAACGATCCATATGCCAGGTCTACATGAACTAAACACATCCGAAATCTGTCGCTTTCCTGTTTTTATAGAATATACTTGACTTGTTCTTCAGTTATTCACTTGACATAGAACTCGTTTAGATGTGCTTTTATGATGATTTAAAACGTTTTTGGTAGAAATATTTTTAGAAACAATCCTTACTAAAAATATTAGTAAATCATGGAAAAACACTTAAAGTGTTTTATGGAAGAAGCAAAAAACTGGTGCTTTATGTAAAAAAACATTTAAAGTGCTTTTGAAACTCAAAAACATTTTCTTTAAAAACATTTTCAGTTATTTTAAAAGCACGTACAATCGAGTTCATAGTTAGGATCAATATCTAGATAATCTCAATGTCAATTGTACATTTAAAAAAGTAACGTATTTTGGGACATGTCTGCCCTCACCGTAAAATTGAGAAAATGTTTAGATTTTTTCATGCATGGAGACAGAACATTCGATGTTCTATGCATGTCATCCACCTTTTATCAAGTCGCTCCATGGATGTTTCATGGTTTTTCAAAGTTCTTGGGCGCTTGTGCTTGTGTTTTTCGCATATTTTCAAGGAAAGATATTGTTTGACGGATGTTTTTGCTAATTTTAGTGCAATAAATAGTTGTTTTACTTGATATCTAATTTTTTTGAGATGTTTTATAAAAAGGAAAACTAATAAAAAGGACTTGAAAACTTTGAGTTTTAATGATAAGGATAATATAAAGGGTAAAGTGAATAGTATCATGATTGACTTTTTAGTGTAAAAATATGATTTTTCGTTAAAATGAACAATATGTGAGTTTTTCGTTAAAACTCATTTTATAAAAAGAGATTGCGTTGGGCTTTCACTCTTCCGTTCGAGGTCACGGGGAGCAATTTGATGTTGAGGAGGTGGACATTGACAGTGAATCATGAGCAACAAAATTATGAAAACCCGATTTCAAATGACAAAAGCTAAAGAATTCTTAAACCAGAACATATCAATTTCGTTAACTGTTTATGGTATACTGGCCTGGTCCCCTCATTGTTTTACTTTTCCTTTTTCTTCATATTGTTAACAAACATATCAATTTCGTTAACTGTTTATGGTATACTGGCCTGGTCCCCTCATTGTTTTACTTTTTCCTTTTTCTTCATATTATTAACAAAATCTAGTAGCGGAGGATTTTCTAGGTGGGACGGTCCTTCCTCCTTCAACAACATTGATCAAAAGCTAATCTCGCATAATCTCACCTTACAAAATTTACATAAAAACAAGTTCATCACATTTGAAATTCAATAACAACACTTTAAGCAAACTCATTGATTTTGAGAAGCAACAAAACATCCAAAAGTAAAAGAAAAAAACAATTTAGTTCGTATAATAACACATTTCTGCAACGTTCTGCAGTCAAAGCGGATATTGTAAAATAAAAAGAAAAACTAAAAATTAAGAGAGAAAAAAATAAACCAAACGACCCAGAGAAAGAAATCTAAATTTTCTTTCCTTCAACGTGTAAATTAAAAGAAAATTACGAGCAGCCCACAACTAAAAATTAACAAATCGAAAGCTACTCTCTTGTAATTTCCCTTTCTCTGAGGCTAGATCGGTAATTATATCATCATCGCGTAACCAAACGACACCGGATTTAGGACCTCCCTGGTCTTCTCAAATCCACGACGATGACGCTGACGTTGTCGCTGCTCTGCCTAGCCAGGGCCAACTTCGTCAACAAAATGGATGCGTCCGAACACGCCTTGTCGGAGCTCGCCGCCGCATCACAGCACAACTCCGACTGCGAAGCCGCCGTCTGCGCGCGCAGACACATGCGCGCGACGCCGCAGGCGGTGTCGTTGGATACCACGTCCCAAAGGCCGTCGCTGGCAAGGATAAGACACTCGTCCTCCGCCGTCCGTTCCGTGACCATCACATCCGGCTCCGATATCACGTACGGCTTCAGGTAGTTGTCGCCGATGGCCCTCGACATGGCAAGAACTCCGAGGACTCGCGCGCCATCCCAGTAGATCACGCGACCGCCCGCTGCTTCGATCCGAACGAGCTCGTCGGGTCGATCCGGCTGCACAAACACAATCAATATAATCGCACGTTAGCTAACGTGTTGTGTACGCGCAATCAAAGTGCTAATTAGTTCACGCGCCAAAGCGACAGATTCGGTTCAATGAATTTGTAGTCTGACTTTATCAGATCCAAAAAGTACCGATTATTTAACTTTAATCCGCTATTTGTGTTTGTTTGTCGGGAAAAAAAGCGAGGGAGCTAAAGGCACACCTTATGATCGGAGGAAAGAGGAACCGCGGCGCCGCTTCGGCAAAGCACAGCGCGGGAATCGCCGCAATTGGAGACGACGATCTTCTCCGGGGTGACGACGGCCACAACCGCCGTAGAACCGACGGCGTCGCAGTGCGGAGTCTGGAGTTCGCACCGGCAGTTCGAGCTCTGTGCCTTGAGGTTCCCTTCCTGGACCTCCTCGTCCATCTTCAAGAAGCTTCGCTCCATGGCGTCCTTCCACTGTACGGTCTCGCCTTCGGTTTCGAGCTCTTGCTTTACGATCTCGTGCAATCGGTCCTTACACTTCAAGGCCACCTGAAGAAGAAAATCGAATTAAGAACAACAAAATTAAATTCCGAAACGAAAAACGAAAAATCGAAAGCGAAGCGGCTAAGTAAACAACGAAGATTAATTAGGCTAATTGAATAGGATTAGTGTGCTTACATGAGAGCAGCCATGGCCGTCGAAAACGCCGTAGAAGTGAGTTCCGTTAAATTCCGGATTCTCCTTTTGCAAAAAAGACGGGTGAATCGAAACGGCGTCTTCCATGTCTCGTCTTCTCCCACACACCGAAGTCATACCGAACCGGGGACTCTCCTGGACCGGCGCCTGAACCGCTTCGTTTTCCACGCGAACAGACTCGGACACCTCATCACCACGTCTATTCTTTACACCAGCATCATCTTCCACAACACGCACCGTAGCACTAGGCTTCGACTCTTCGAGTCCCTCTTTCGAGCTCTCGGCTGCGTTTTGTGGTACGGACGATAAGGACCAGTACAGATCGATCTTCTGCCGCTTCCGCCCGTTCTCCGCCGTCGGTTGGACGGCCAGTTCAGCTATGTACTTAAGCGGCAAGAGGTCCAATCTCCTCCGCCGCGAGGTCCTGGAGCTCGAGTCCGTCGTCATCGTCGTCGTCGTCGCCGACGCCTCGCTTTCTCCAACAACACCGCAGCACATTCCAGCCATCGCAAATCAAATCAACTAGACCAATACTAAAATCGATCAACAAACGACGCCAACAAAAAACATTAACAGACTCTTCTCTTGCTCGTTAGAGGATGCTTGGAGTTCTCTGTATATAACGAAGAGAAAATGGATTTCAATACAATGGGTTTGGATGGAGCTTTTTCTAAACGAAGGAGGAGAGCGCCACCTCATCACCCGCAACAATTTCACCTGGGGGCCACCGCGCCTAATCGCGGGCAGCTTGCCCGTCACCATCTCGGGCAGGATCCGACACTGTCCAGTTGGTATGACGTCGAACTACTGAATAGAGCGCTCTCATCTCTGCCGTCCATCTCATCTCCACCATACCTCGATTATGAACACGTGCTTCGTCCTTCTCGACACGTATACGTGGCCTCCTTTTGGGTTGACACGTTAGGTATAGGCGGTGTCCTGTCTTCAACACGCATGTGGTCCACGACCGACCCCTCTCTCTTTTTTAAAATATTTTTCTAAATTTTATTTTAATCGCTGCTTCCATATACCACCACGTGGCGTCATCGTGGATGTACCAGATTGGTTTTCTTTCCCACACGCGAGTAACACCAACAGCTAAAGTTTTTGTTGTGGACTTTCCCAATTGGGAAGAGATTTTTGTATTCAATTTAATATATTAATTTCATACCACAAAAAAGATAATTCGGTGCTTGGGTGAAGAAGAAAAACACATTATTGTTACTGGATTTGAAAATTTTTTACACGACTTGTTAAGCCGTTTAGACGTAGTTGTATTGTTTGGTTTCTATTTCATACTAAATGTTGATTGGTCATTTTTCTCTAATAATATTTGACAGAAGTTGCTACTCAAAATTGTTCGTTACTGCTTCATATAACTTTGTGTGTATGACTAAAACTGTTAATATTATAAGTCTTGCTATAAAGATTATCTCTGTAAAAAATAACTAAAACTTACTTCGTTTAGTTATCAAACTGTACACAAACAGATGAACAAAATTAATAAAAGCATTTTGTTGTGGACTTTCCCAATTGGGAAGAGATTTTTGTATTCAATTTAATATATTAATTTCACACCACAAAAATGATAATTCGATGTTTGGGTGTAGAAGAAAAACACATTATTGTAACTAGATTTGGCAATTTTTTACAAAATTTGTTAAGCTATTTAGGCGTAGTTGTATTGTTTGGTTTGTATTTCATACTGAATGTTGATTTGTCATTTTTCTCTAATAATAATTGGCATAGTTCTTATTCAAAATTGTTCGTTATTGCTTCATATAACTTTGTGTTTATGACTAAAACTATTCATATTATAAGTCTCGCTATAAAGATCATCTCTGTAAAAATTCAACTAAAACTAAATTCGTTTAGTCATAGAAGTGTATACAAACAGATGAACGAAATTAGTAAAAACATTACGAACCGTTTGTGTATTAGCTACAATAATTGATTAAAAGAATGTAGTTTTAATTCTTTATTTTTTGCAAAAATAATATTTAGAGCAAAATCTATAATATAAATTATTATAATTATAAACACAAAACTCGATAATTTAAACTTAAATAATTTTAAGAATGAGTTCCTACACTTTAGTGAAACATTACTTTTCTTTTTCGGCCGTATAAAAAAGGCGACATAGTGGCCCAAACGTAATAACATTGGAACAACCGGTGACCACCTGCCACGTAAAGGGTATGGGCTGTCAAGCAACGAGTTTCCGGTTCCCCACATGTGGTGACCCACAAGTTGGATGAATTGCCACGTCAATGGTCATAAAAGGTCAGTCGCTGTCCCTGAGTGACTCAACCTCAACATCCTCCTCTGACCATGGTTCACTTGACCCATCTTGGTTACTGGTTAGGTCCAGGGTTTTCTTCGCTGCTCGTAATAACAAAATTTGGATATTGAAACTCAACGTTCTTATTTGATGTGATTTAGGGCTGATTTAGTATTGCTGTATTTTGAAAAAAAAATTACTTTTGATGTACTGTGTAAATAAGCAGCTGTGAAATAAAGCAGCAGAGTGTTTGGTAAACTTTTTTGTAAAAGTGCTTTTGAAAAAAAAAACAGTATTATAGTGTTTGGTAAACTTTATGTAGAACAGATATTAAAAAAAACCGGTTTTTCAAAGCTGAGTTTTGCTATTTCTTGTTTTTGGCTTTTTTTCACCCAAAACTGTGAAAAAAAAGCTGAAGCTGAATGTTTACCAAACACAAAAACAGCTCCCAGCTTTTTTTGATACCAGCTTTTTTCAAAATCACCTCAGTACCAAACCAGGCCTTAGTTATCTGATTTAATGGAATTTATTTTCATTTATATATGAGAGGCCTGAAGTTCGATTATCGTAAAAAATAAATTTAAATTTTATTATTATTATTATTTTATTATGAGACTAAGTTAACCGTATTTTTTTTTAATAAATAATATTATCTACATTAAAGGGGAGAGGGTGGACTTAAGCTTCATAATGAATTAGTAATAATTCGGTTTAAATTTAAAGCTTTCATTCTCATTTGCATCTTTTGGTTTTGAGGGGCCTTACCAATCGAGGCCTAAGGTTCTAAAAAACTAAAAGCTCATAGTCAAATTGAAAGTTTAAATTTTAATCGAGAAAAAATATTAAATTTTAGTTCGAATGACTTTTAGACAATGAAAAACTCATCGTAATAGTACCAATTTAATCATACTTTATCATTAAAATGACACAGTTAAATATTAAGTTCAACACAAATATTAATTGTTTTACATGAATCAAACCTAAAATTTTCACTTAAAAAAAATAAGAAGACTCTTAAATTCATTGTATAATGGACAGTTAGATTGGAACTTGGAATGGCTTTTTATTTAGTAATTGGACCGAAAAGCAATAATAATAACAACAAAAATTCCGTAAAAAAAACCTTCTAGGTTATCAACATGCATCACGATGGCAACACGTATTCGAACTTCCTAATTCCCAACACCCACGACATTGCAGAAAGGTGGGAGGAAGAGGAGAAGAGAAGACGTCGAAAACGCTTCGATGGTTTTGGGAGACGTGGAGGGTTGTTGCGTTGGTGTTTCAACGTTGAACAGGTGATGTTGGTTGCCACGTACAAACCCAGAAGACCCAGTTCCTCACATCAATCACGACGAATTTTCCAGTGTACTCGAAAAATAAAATAAAATGATACGTGTCATGATACAAGTAGTGATATATTTGTTTTAAAAAATTAACAATTTAAAAAGTAAAAATTTCTCCGTTTATATAATTATATGTATTCTACTACTCGTGGTTTGAACATATTTCTCGTCACACTTGCTACAAGTTTTGCCTTGAAATGAAGGAACTTGGTTGGAACAGGCGTTGTTTTGCTGGTAAGGTGGGTTCCTTTCACCAGAAAATATCTCACGTCTTCATCCTTCTGTACACCTGTCTATTATGCAATAAAGAAAGTATTATTAATTCTATATACTACTTTTTATGTCCAATTTTAATTGATTTTTACAATCGTTAGATTTTCAGATTATAAGGTTATTTTTATATAAAATATTTTAACTGTTAGATTTATTTTTATATTTTAGAAATAAATATTTAACTGTTAATATCTTGTCAATTGAGAAGGTTCAAGTTTTCTAATCACCAAACTTTTAATAATGCTTTTATTTTCCCCGACAATTGACATATTTTTAAAACTCTAGACCAATTTAATCCAATCCAATCCAATCCAATCCAATCCAATCACATTGCATTAAGCATTGGCATCATTGGTGAAAGATTACCACAAATATACCAATAAGGGTGTTGTTATTTACACTTTATCAAAATCATTCTACACTACTCATCAGTAACAAAATTACAAAAGAAAGGAGCGCCTAATGATCATTATAGAGTGTTAATAACCACTCCTCGAAATTGCAACAATTTTATTCCAATGTGCCTCAAGCGTAGTTATTTTCTACAATTCATACCGTCGACATCACTTCAAAGGATAAGGGTTCGTTGCTAACAATATGAGTGGTACAAATCCATTCATCCAAAAAATGTGCAAACATTAGGAAGCAAGCATGGTAAAAATGTGAGAGACAGAGGATCAAAATGGCCAGCTAGTAGGGCTGAAACTGTTTACAGTCATTCCTCCGTCCATAGAAATAATCTGACCGGTGATGTACGAAGCAGCCGGCAGGCAAAGGAATACTACCAGAGATGAGACTTCCTCAGGCTCTGCAATGTAGTTCGCGGCGTTCTCTCTTCCAAAAACTCCTTGTTATCCAGCAACTGAAACCAGCTAGCAACTTTGTTAAATTATACGTACCCGACAACAGATCGATAAATAGAGAACAATGGTCAAACATAAATTTGAAAACTTCAACGGAAGCCAATTTTTGATACATTCCCATTGCACGGCAGATCCAATCTTACATAAACATAAAATGCACAGAATCAACGTCAATGTTAGGGGATTGAAGTATCTCTTTCTTTGGTTACATGCAAGAAAATCGAATCCTGGATGTGTCTTAATTTGTATCTTAATCTCAACCCATTAGCCGATTCTTATTGTACAATATTTAATGAGCGTTACTATGATCACCTCATAATCTTATTTTCCCACCCACTTATTTTCACCTGCCAGAAAAAGTTTCAGAAAACCAAACACTATCTTCCCACCCACTCATATTCCTAAAATATCCCAAACAATTTTAAGTTTTAAATAAAATAAATATAAAAAATGAATGAGTTTTGGAGATTTTAGGAAAATGGAACAGCACGGAAGTCCTTGCCCAACCCAATCGAATGCAATCCCAACCAAACACCACATATGATGGCGACAACTCTTTTTCTCTTAGCCTCTAGGAAAATTACGTTCCTTTCTTTTTCTTTTCTTCTTTCTTTCTCTTTATCTCTTTCTTTCTACCCCTACCAGATCTGGATTTAAGACTCATGGTCACATTTATTCCCAAATTCCAATTCAAATAAGGGTTGAAAAGTAGGGAGAAAAGAAGAGAGAGAATTTGGGGTGTGTGGGGGTGGACAAAAGAGAAGATGGGGGACAAAAGAGTTAGAATGTGGTGAGAGATGAAGAGATAAAATGTGAAGGTTTGATTTGTTTCTCATTTTAAGTGTTTTAATTATTTTTCATTAAAAAGTGAG
Organism: Pyrus communis; assembly: GCF_041283825.1. Taxonomy (NCBI): domain Eukaryota; kingdom Viridiplantae; phylum Streptophyta; class Magnoliopsida; order Rosales; family Rosaceae; genus Pyrus; species Pyrus communis. The sequence goes on along the minus strand of NC_142571.1, from coordinate 24,855,026 downwards.
TGAAAAATAAGATTATGGGATGCATATCAACATTCTATCGAATATATCACAGTAAGAGATGTGTAATGTTGGATGTGTACTATACCAGAGAAAAAAAACTCAGCACGATCCAGTGAAATGGTGGGACACAAACACTAATTTAGTTTCAGTACTTGATTCCTGAGAACATGAGGTGCAAAAGGGAAAGGGAAACAAGATGACGATGCTTCAGTATGATGATAAAAGACTACCGGAAATGCAACACAACCATTGAGAGGAGGATCGATGGTGTTAAAAGTACTCATTCCTCGCAAAGTAAACGCACACGTATGAAAAGGCAAAGTGTTATTCTCCATGAGACAAAAAGAAATTCAACTTAATACCTTTGGCACATGTCTGCATGTAGCCCTCTTGTGTCCCACTAAAATTAGTAAAAGGGCAACCTCAAGCCAACAAGGCTCCTCGCTTTGCGAGAGGGGAGGAACGTTTACGCAACTTTACTCTTGTTTTGTAAAGAGGCTGTTCCCACAACTCGAAACCGTAATCTTTTGATCACAAAAGAACAACCTTTCCGTTTCCACAACTCTAAACCACTAAAATTAGTAATTATCGAATATCATTTGCAAGAAAAGCATACTGAGTGGGATATAGGTTAAAGCCCCCACGGCAGGGTCTACAAAATCATACCTTTATGCATCTTTTGATATTGTTCAAAGTCTTATATTTGAGCTGCTGATACCTCATACATTCTATCAGATAGTCTCTTGCCACTTTCCTAGGTTGAACACGACGTAAGAAGCATGTCGATTACTCTTGTATCTATATTTCCAGAATACATCTGAACATTAGCAAGTGTATATGACTCCATTTGTAAGCATGTAACTCATATAAAATTGCCTGTCCGAATACCTAATAACCCGATGAAAGAACATATTCGCAATCAATGTAATTTGCATTTAGACCCACTCCAACCCTTTGAGTAAAACTTTAATTTTAGATTCTAATCTCGCCCAAACTTGCTCAATCTCTTGGGCCAAAAATGAGTTTTGGGGCAAATTCCGGCCAGGTATTGAGCCTGGGTTAGTGGGCTGGCCTGCTGTTGGGAATAAATGCGCCCAGTCTTCGGCCAGACACAGAAGAATTATATGTGTAGGTGAAGCACCTAAAAGGCCATAGCGAGGAAAGAGAATTACATGTTCCACAAGTGAGGTTCTAATGTACCAAGGGCAGACAACATTGCTCCTGATATTTGTCTTTCGCCTACTCACAAGCCAGATGTTTCGTAAGCTGATTGATTGCAGCTGAAAAAAGAAAATTGGAGACAAAACATAAAGACTTGGCTTTCTCCTTTCGCACTCAATCGAATATAATCATCACATGGGGCAAAAGAAGACACAAAAACAGTGGAATGCCTCACCTTTACCTACTGCATAAATGTATCCGCCATCCCGGCAACAGAGGATATAAACACAATGCTTCCTTGCCCGGATGCTTTCAAGAGAGGAACAAGTTGGGAAAGATGGTAAGTAGATTCTAAGTTGGTAGCGATGAGTGATGAATATTCTTCAGAAGTGCACTCAGTGGTTGGCTTCCTGATGTTAGTCCCAACATTGTTTTACCTAAATCCCACAACAAAACCCAAAGAAACCCTTTTCAGATTCTACAAAAGGTACCTATTTAATTCGAGAATCGAAGTCACAACCGCAACCCGTTTTCTTCTCTGGGGCACTTATACAAACATCTAGAGGGAATAGGCATGATTGCTTTACACCACTACAGTAAAGCGTTATTTGTCAATGGTTAGTGTTTTTTATGAGCAATCCATTATTTCTATCTGGGGGACTAAAAACTAAGCATTTAAATGTTAAATGTCTCATACCGATTTAGAAATAATGAGTTGCTCATAAAAATACTTTGCATACCGAGTTTGATAATAATTTATTAAAACAGACTCACCGTACAACTCAAATTCTCTGGCCGTCAATGTTTATATATCTTGTATTAAAAAAATTGATTTATATATATATATTTTTTATTGTTTGTTTTCATTTTTTATGTTAGATACGGAAAGGAATATGATGATAGGCGTTAGTGTGATAGAGGTTGAAGAAATGTATATTTAATGTAATGATAATAAAATGAAAAACAACTTTGAGTTTTCAAAGAGTTTGTAGCTCAAGTTTGTCAAAAAAAAAAAAAAAAAAAAAAAAAAAGTAGCTCAAGCATTTAAAAACATACTCCATACCGAGGAAGTGCAATGTTTGAATCACCAATCTTCCAAGAATAGGTCTATTGAAAAAATAACGCAGTTTTTTGTTGAAGAATAGAGTCCCACGTCAAAAATATAAAAGATAATATACATCTTATACGTGGAAATTCCACACTTAATATCATCGAGGTATTTTTTATAAAACCTAACATCTAGCAACATGTGTTTAAATTGTGAGAACATAAGTGTTGAGTTTTATCACAAAAGAACTCGGTAATATTAAGTGTGGACCATATTTGACTTAAAATCTTATCAGAACCTTCCTCTTTAGCCCATCGCATCCCAAATTCAAACCTTTTTTATTAGACACGAAGAGGAATATGAGAAATAAATAATAAAGAAAAAAGACTATAGTGATAAGCGTTAGTGTGACAGAGGTTGAAGAAATGTACATGTGATGTGATGATGATAAAATGAAAAACAACTTTGAGTTTTCAAAGAGTTTGTAGCTCAAGTTTGTTAAAAAAAAAAGATTGTAGCTCAAGCATTTAAAAACATACTCCATACCGAGGAAGTGCAATGTTTGAATCACCAATCTTCCAAGAATAGGTCTATTGAAAAAATAACACAGCTTTTTGTTGAAGAATAGAGTCCCACGTCAAAAATATAAAAGATAATATACATCTTATACGTAAAAATTCCACACTTAATATCATCAAGGTCTTTTTGATAAAACTTAACATCTAGTAACATGTGTTTAATTTAGAAGAACATGCATGTTGAGTTTTATTACAAAAGAACTCGGTAATAAGTGTGAATCATACTTGACTTAAAATCTTACCAGAATCTTCCTCTTTTTAGCCCATAGCATCCCAAATTCAAACCTTTTTTATTTCGTGGATAGAGACTTTCACTCTCTCTCTCTCTCTAATAAAAAAAAGAAATTAAAGAAAATACGAAAATGTTACCAATTCAATGCCATAAATCTTCATTCCATCAATGATACATGTTCGTTTGGGCCACATGCATCCTATAAACTCTCAAACAAATACACAATCCTATAAGCATTTTGCCCAATTCCGGCCAATCCAAGTACGTACCATGCACCACTAGGGCTTCATATCACAGTTCAAGTTTTGGACTTTTAGGCCGAATCTAGCTTTTCCTTCAAGGACAACAGTTGGGTCAGATGTCTGTATAAATGCAAAAGCCGAAATGCTACAATGCTACTCTGCTTCGGTGTGTACGATGCACCAATATACTAGACGGCTAGATTCATTTGCATGACTAGATTTTGACAATCTTAATTTAACTGTTCAAACACTAATGCATCCATACACCAATATACTGTAAAAAATTTCAAAACAAAGCACCAAACCCAAGTAACCAACCAAAAACCACAAGCCATTTATGAAGATCACTATCCAATTTGTCATAAGCTCACTTAAAGCTGATCAGTACTGCAATATCTCCTCATTCCCTTGTAAAAATTTCCTATTCAGTGAAGGAAATAAACAGAGGAGAGAGAGAGACATCTCATATCCATGTGATTTTCTGGCTCTACAACTGCACCTCAAATTAACTCATCTCTCAATAATATTTTCAGACCTCGATAACCGGCAAAAAGTAAAACCAAACCAACCGAACTACTCGAACAGCCAGACCAGACACTGCCCCAAAATAATACCGTTAACTTTTCAAACCCTCCCTCCGTCCCTCCTTACACAGAAACAGCGCCCTCATCCAAACCAAAGTAAAACCAAAACCTCCATACCTGTTTATCCTTTTTACCCACCTCGAAATTCATGCATGCTCATGGAAATGTTCATGTGTGTGTGATGAAAGCATGCACATCAAAAAGTAAAGTCTTTCCATTTTTCACTTCCATCGCCTAAAAGTGGTAAAAATATTGTTGGGGTTACATAAATTCCCTCCAGAGAGTAGAGACCATCTGAAAGTGCATCAAAAGAGATGTTTCATCATCCTTTTACCTTATAAAGAAAACGTTGAAAAAACGCACTCATTAAAACCCTTCTGCAGGAAGAAACCATTGTATGTATATTCTAGGGTTACGGCATTACTATAACCAGATAGGAGTCTCGTCTATATAGGGTTTTGAAATTTTGACATTAATTTTGGAAACTTATTAAGAGAAGATTTTTATGGCACAAGTACACGGCCATTGTAGCGTCCCGTGTCAATGATATGATGCCACCTGTATGTTGCTTTTCGCATGACATCGTATCATTGACACCAAACGCTATAATTATAGTGTACATGTGCCATGAAAGTTGCTCTCCATTCTAAGATTTTTTTATTTTTATTTTATATATCTATAGGGCGGTTGGTGATTGGTCGTTGAGGGTTTCAACATGTAGCTAAAATGGTTCCAAAAGTAAAAACAATGGACTATTTGTTTCTCTCTGTGCCCGGATTATTTAATGGTGCTCTTAATTTGTTTGTTACATTAATCAATCGAATTTGATTCCATCGAGTTGATGGACTATTTGGACGATTAGAGAGTGATTACCATAGCATAGAATTACAGAAGAGATCAACAGATCGATATTCCATAGAAGTGCTTCTTAAAATCTTGGAATTTGATTTGTTTCATGTTAATTATATACTATAATGTATATAGTATTAATTGATCTCTGAATTACTTTCAGTACACTATGGGATATTGTAGCTGAAATGACTTTTGATGTCAGCTAGTAGTCAGTTTTTTCAACAATATTTGCAGCTTCACAGATACAGTTAAGGAGAAATTTTTCCAAGTGCCGGGAACACCATGTGTCATGGTGTTCCCTCACACATTAGGATTTGACATGTTGGATATCCTTCAATTTTATATTTCAATAAATAAATAAAACAAAATCCTAATGTGTGAGGGAACACCATGTGTCATGGTGTTCCCGGCACTTGGAAAAATTTCTCACAGTTAAGTTCCCTAGTCTCTACCTCTCTTGGCAGGAAGATAAACAACAAAGGAAATAAACATAAAAACAAGCACAAAGAAGCTTCTCTCTCTCTCTCTCTCTCTCTCTCTCTCTCATGATTCAAGTAGTCTGAGAACAGGCAGTCAACTAATGGTAACTACTGTGTACTTGTTTGAATTTTTTAAAACCTGAACTGCAACAGCAAACCTGGTAGATTTTAAAAATTTATGGGAACTTTATATATCTTTGGACCTTCATCTGTCTAGCTATCTAACAGGTGGAACCGTGGAATGGAATATATATCACACCTCTCATAAACCCTAATGCAACACTACTTATCATATCTTTCCCTGCCATATCAAGATATAAAATTCCAACTACTTCTTGTGTAGCTTTTTCAGTTTGCTCTCTGTCATTTAACTTCCAGTTTCAAGCATAACATGTTATCATCACATCAATATTAGCAATATATAGTAACTAATATACTGGAAACAAAAACCCATCGATCAGAACTGAAAAATGGATATTTGATTGACAAGACAAATAATTATGAAAATAAAGTGCAATCAATTAATCTTGAATTCAATTATGTGCACATGGAACCTCAATCTGGCATGTTCTGTTACCCTTGAATCTTTAATTAAGGGTTTTTCCAAGAAAGAGATGGAAAAAGGTGGAGGAGAAAAAACAGAAATTGAAAGTGATTAATTTCTTCTAATTTTCTCCTAAAAACTAATTAAAACATTAACTGCAACAATTAACATGATCAAGATGATTAGCTAGCCAATAATACAACTGCATGCCGATTGGCCAGGCCAACTACATACTTTCATTTCACCTTGGGAGGGTCACCAAGCCTGAGCTCAAGATCCAAATCTTCCATGGAGCTTGCCGCAAGTGCTCTAGTTACCTCTACTTCTGGTTGTAGAAAAAATGGAAATGATGAAGAAGTAGCTCTATTAGTAGTATTCCTAGGCCTCTTACAACTTATGCTTGCTTCTTCCCCACAAGAACCACCTTGTGATCTGCTTCTGCTGACAGCCGAAATATTCAAGCCCACCGACAAGTCGGTTTCCACATTAAAGTGATCGCCATGATCATAATTACCTTGAAGGGATATGGCGTCTTCCCTGATATTCTCCTTTTCCAATTGGTCATCAGGTTTTGAATTATCTGATGACCAAGATGGAGCTGCAGTAGCAGTAGTAGTAGAAGAAAAAGGAGGAGAGAGAAAAAAAGCTGGTTCTTCAGTACCTGAATTCTCCTTTTGAATAGCTAGTAAATTAGCTGCAGATGGGGGAACCCTAGAAGAAGGTGGTGAAGAGAAAGGACATGATATTGACGAGATATTATTAGGGTCAAGATTGTGACCTGAGGAGGCTATAGGCTGATGATGATGATGATGATGATGATCATGTACATCATGGATATGATGATGACGATGATGATGTGGGACATGATGATGATCATGTGTAGTGGCAGTAATATTAGGGTTAAAGCATTGTTTAAGTCTAGCTCTATCTCTCCTGTGGACATTCATGTGGCCACCCAAGGCTTGAGCTGACCTGAACTCTCTCATACAAAAACTGCATGAGTAAGATCTTGGAGGCCATATGCAACCACCAAGAGGACCATGCCCTGCTGCATCTTCAGCAAAAGCCTTCTCTTCCCATGTTGTTGATGAGCTACCACTCATGAGTGCTGATGAGTTCATTGATGGTGCTGATGATGAGTTCAAGATCTTCTCTTTCCTGCAGTTGAGCCACACCCAGCACTGAACTTGTTTCATCCACAAGAGCTAGCCCACCAAAGAGAGAGAGAGAGAGAGAGAGAGAGAGAGAGACCAGTGTTATAAGACTAAAGTAGAGGTATTTATGAGATCCTGAGTTGAATATATAATTTGAGAATAACTTAAATAGTAAATACTGATTCGTGAACCGGACTTGTAACTTAAGTGATCGATAATAATAAAATTGATAGAATTGAATACTGTGATGTGGGGCATAGAGCTTTAATAGGAGAGATCATCGTTAACCCTTGCAACCAAGTTTAGAGTTTGAATCCTCTCCTATCTCTCTCATATTGGTCTCATTTGTGAAGATGATGATGGTGGGAACTTGAGAATATATGAGTAAGAGAAAGAGGTCAGATGAAAGGGTCTTGGTACTAACTTTACGCCGTGGCTTTCCTACTTTCCTCTATTTTGGCTCTAGCAATGAAGCTACTCTTTTGGTTTTTAGCTCCTTTTCTACACAGTTCTTGTTTCTAGTATTATTTTGGGAATTTATAGAGGGCCCCCTTTACAAGCAACTGTCATGCATTTGCTTTGATCCACATGCATGAAAACACTAACAATCGTTAATTGATAATTGATATATATATATATATATATATATATATATATATATATATATATAAAAGAGGAAAAGAAATAGAAATGTGCGCAAATACTGCTCAAAATCAAATGCCTAAGTTATGTAAGCTACCTATAGCTTGCTAGGTAGCCGGACACGCACAAAATTATTCTGAATTGAGATTAAAATTTTTACGATACGGTCACACTATGACATTTCATGTTAATAATACCATGTTATATTGAAAAAATTGCATGCGACATTGTCATCATGTCATACAAATTATTCAGTTTTTTTTTAGTACAACAATATATTTTACATTAAGAGGAGGAGGGAGTTTAGCTAAGCCACACAATGGGTAACTTAATTTGGTATCGAATTCATCATCTACAAGATTCGAACCTCATACCTCTTACTTATAAGCGAAGAAAAATATTACCAGACCGTAGTACTGAGTGGCCAAAATTCTTCTGTTAAAATAAAGGTACTCAACAAACTATTTATATTTGGGGATATTATTAGGGGAAAAAATGGAAAAAGAAGAAGAGCATGATGACTCTATGGGAACCATTTTGTTTTTAGCTTAGAATAAGATGTAGGATAGGAGCCATCCATCGCCGTAAGCGGGAAGGGAGACAAATCCATGATGAGAAAGAGAGTTCCACAGACAAGACAAAGACCTGTGAAGCGAGGGTGAAATTCATATAACATATATATATATATATATATATATATATATATATATATATTATATAGCTAACTTGGTCCAATTGGTGTATTTTCTTGAATCTCTGGTTAGCTAGATGAGACATGTAAATCAATTTTTTGATCAATGGTTTCAGTGCAAATTGTCCTAATCATTTAGTCCTTTTCGTGGTAAGTAAACACCTAGGACGTTATCTAGACTATTATTTAGAAGAAGATTTCAACTATGAACAAACTGAATCTCACGTTAATTATATACATAACCATATAATTACATTCTTATTATCTTGACTTACCGTCATTGTACCATGGCACAGTGATTAACGCTCAAGCGTAAACTATGAGGTTAAATGGTAGGGGTACCGAACAACTCATTAGTAATGTATTACCTTATTGGCTAGTTAGTGGAGGATCATGATTTTCGGACCATCAGACCAAGGCGGGGAAAGCTACAAAGACTGGACCTCAGAGAAATTAGCAGAGCTTTGAAAAGGATTCAATTCCGGACCCTCTGCCTTACACGATCAGATAAAGACGGTTTTAATAACCTACATGATTTGATCGGATCATCTAAAGGTATTATCAGAACAAGTCAATCTAATAAGCATCGAAACGATAGATAAGGTCTGCCCTTATTAAGAACGACGTAATTGGTCCTCAAGAAATGTATCATGATCATATTCTGATTATAAGAGAATCATGGGTTCTCCTATTATCATGGGATTGGTGTGCATCTCAAGTAATCATTAACTTAATAGGAAATGATCTCTTTCTAGATTTCCTATTAGGATTCTCCTAACTTTTAATATGGATATCCATTCTTATAAGGACTCTCATTGAACGCCATAAATATGCCCATCTAGAGCTCAAAGAAACTGGTATCCCATGTCTCAAGGGATAATCCCACATTCATAGAGAGGAGGGAGGGGGGGGGGGGTATATATCTCAAGAGAGGATCTCATACCTCACGATACCCCACAACTCATTCAGCGCATCTCTACATGGTCAGCTCATCATTACATGCTCATACATGGAACTACATGTGATTTGATGCTCCCTCTCTCACGAGGAGATATGTAGGCAATCCTTCCCATATTCAATCACTCCCTCTCCTCCCAAACCCCTTATACACAGACGTTCATGCAATTTCGACGATTATTCATAGACCAATGTCTGTGCGCGAATTTTGTTCCATTATTCATAGAGTAATGGTTGTGTGCGAATTTCGTTCCAACAGTTAGAGTTTAGTGTACTACTTCTCTTTAGAGGCGAATGTGATCAAGGTCTGGGGCACGTGCCCTAACCCCTCTCAGTTTTTTGTTTGAAAAAAATATACTTAGTTCCCAAAATATTTCTTTTTCAATCGTTTGTTTGCCGTAAAAACAGATGAGTTCAACAAAAGTTAAACATCTTCATCTCTCCAGTGCAACTCTATCACTTGATCCTCGTCCAAGACCATAAGGAGGTGAATATTTGAGTTGATTACGGTAGCTCAATAAGAAGAAGACCCATTAACCATCTCTCCTCCCATTCGTCTTATAAATTTGATCTCCCATCCCTATACATATATGAGTTAACTCTTTGTTTTATTCATAAAAACATAACTAAAAGAGCATTAAAGGGCAATAATGTGCACTAAGCGCACAATAGTATGGGTCAACCAAGTGCTTAACGAAATGACTCACAATAAAAACTAAAAGAAAATATTTGGTGTGATGTGCGCTATTGTTGGAATGCAACAAGGATGAAGTCCTGCATCCGCCTCTACTTAGTTATACCCTTATTAAGATGCATACAATAGTATACAACTCCATTACGCATGTCTTATTCTTTTTGTTTTCTTTTGTGTTTACACAACCCTAGAAGTACGTAGGTCCTCGTCTACCCCAATGTCACATGTTGGATCAAGCACCAAGGTTTATGGCACATAAATTGAATGTGGTGAAAGCATCATTTTCATAAATTTCACATGATTATGCTTGTTCATTTGAAAGACCCAATCAGTCTTGATATGGTCATATCAAATTATCTTCTTATTGTAGAGCACGTGTGCAGAATCATAATTTGTAACTTTCCTCCATATCACGCCAAGTTAACAAGTCAATATATATGACATTTTTGTTCAACATAAATAATAATTAATATATTTTTACTTCATAATGCAGAATTAGTGAGACTTTAAGTGTTTGCTTATAGTTTCGTTATCTTAGTTAATATTAAAATATCCATTAAATTAGTTTTTGGTGAACTGGGTTTCAAGAAAAGAATTTAAAATGTCAAATATACCGATTACTTATATAATTAGAAATGGTTAAGTACTACAAGTTGGGTAAGATTACTTCTTCACTTAGAACTATCAATTCTCTTCTCCCCAAGGCATTGTATAAAATTAGTTATCTTCGTAATAGCTTGATCAATTGTCAATATTTATAATCTGACAGTTAACGACTGCTTCAATAGCATATATGTATATGCAATGGAGCATATTCATGATCATAATATGGAAATCCTACGTTGACAATAGTAGTAAAAAGTACATAGCATGAATGCATGCGGACGTTTTAATAAATATTACCTTGTGGAGGCCCTCTTCGATTCTGTTTGACATTATTTCTATCTTAATAAACCACTATCGTTTCAACTCAAAAAAAATAAAATAAAATAAAATAACCTTGCTACATGTACACTTAAATCGTATGTATATCCTCCCTACAAGTAATTTTTTACACCCCATATTTTAGAGAAAATCCAAATTAAATATTTTGGTAATTAATTTCTATCAAATGTTAGGATTGATTTTTTAGTGACGAATTTTCCCTTTTAGATAAATAAAAAAACAAATTTTAAAATCTTGATTAAATGCATTATTTGATCAAATATGAATTTAAATTTTTTAAAACTTGCAATTGCTCCCTTAAAAACTTGAATTCATAAAAAACAACTTGTTAGTCATAGAGTCCTACTCTTCTAAGGTCTTCATTTTGAGAATTTGTGAGGACCAAATACATATTAGTGTCCATAGAATTATATTAGTTTATATTCAAAGGCTTAAAATATTTGACAATTTAAAATATTAATTTATATTTTCTAAGGTTTATATTAGTTTATATTAGTAACGAAGAACAAGAAATTGATTTTTCTAATGGTTCATGGATTTTAAGTTGGTTTTGATCTATTAAGTTGTCAAACATTTTAAGCTTCTAGATCAAAACTAATATAATCTTGTGGCTAATATGCATTTGGTCCTCTCAGGTCATCAAAATGACGACCTTAGGAAAGCAAGACTCGTCGGTCATAAAGCCTCCGTGATAGGTATCAAAACTTGTATATCCACATTATCTACACATTCGGTATCAAACCCATCCACATTACCTATGTATTTGGTATCAAACTCATCCACATTATCTATATATAAGACTCAAATATAATAATTGTAAACAAAAAATCAATTTGTTCCACATAAATTAGCGGGATGGCCACATGCTGGCTGACACCCGAGGGTGACGCAAGCCATTTAGTGAATGCATATGCCAAGAACATGTGAAACATGCATACAAATTTCATTGTGAACTACTCAATATAATATAAAAATATTCAGCCGTAAAATAAAAATGATAGTGATAATGCATGACATGTTCAGGGTATACATCTAATTCAGAATACAAGCGAAAGGTGTGACAGAAAGTGCTATTACAAGTGATGTCAAAAGCAGAGAAGATGGCACAATATCACTGGTAGGGGAATGCCTCGTAGTTCGGATCGTAGGCCTCATTCCTATATCCTGAGGGGGCGCAAAACAAACATGAGTAGACCAAGTTGATATATATAATACTAAAACAGTTATTCATCAACATACTAACACCTAAGGTTTATGAAAACCCAATAGTATAACATGTAATAGGTTGTCCGAAAACCCTAGCATGCCATTAAACCTTTCATATAACATATATTATATATAATGTGCTAAATAGTGGTACCATAATCGACTGAAGCCATTACATTACCCGACCTGTAGGCCAAATATATGAATATCTTCCGACTTGTAGGCCACTACATCACCCGACCTGTAGGCCAAAATAAATATCTTCCGACCCGTAGGCCACTACATCACCCGACCGAAGCCAATATAAATATCATCGCTTGTAGTAGAACAGTGACCACTAGATAAGCACAAAACATTGAATATAATATTTCCAACATAAGTACATATATCTCAAAACATCTTCATAGTATATAGTCATCCATCATATATACTACAAAGAACATGAAAATCGATAAATTATGGTATTCTAAAATATTCTCAGTAAAGCATGATATCTCATAATAAGTAAAATCTACTTTAATCATAAAACGTAACCATTAAATCATGCTTTTCATATATGCATTTCTAATAGTAAAATATGCATTTTAGAAGGGGTCCACTCACAGATACTCCATCGTTGAAGAGCCGTGCGAAATAGGAAGGATGGAAACGCCACTAATAATCACACCTAAGCACATAAAGGGTCTAATTAATAAAACTCTACCATAACGATTGAATTTCGGGAAATGGACGTCATAAACGAATTCAAGATGTCGAAAAACATAAGGGGGGACCTCGAGTACCCCCTTGTGGCAGCTCCGACCGCCACGTGCCGAGATGGGTTGCCGGAAAGTTCGCCTGAAAGGTCGACGGCCGCGAGTGTGCTTCACGCGCAAGCACCGACAGCCCTTTACTGCGCTCTTAGGTTCAGGGTTGGGGTAATCTTGGGTTTGGGCTTAAGCCTAAAGGGTTTCTGGGCTTGGGTTCCTTGGGCCGAAGGCCCAAGCTTACACAGCCCAAATGCCTGAGTTCCTTTTGGTTTTTAGGCTTAGGGAAATGGGTTGGGCTTAATTGTTTTGGGCTTGTAACCCAGCCCAAGGGATTTGATTTGGGTTGGCTTAGTGGGCCGAAGGCGCTGGGTTTTAGGTTAAAGAGGTTTGGGCCTGCTAGCCCGGCCCAAGGCTTGGGTTTGGCTTTTGACCTGATTTTGCGAGGGAGAAGGCCGGAGTTTTGGCCGAGAAATCCCCACGACTTCGTTTTGGGGTCAAATCTTAACCAAAATTCACCATTCAAAAGCCAAAAATGAAGATAAGAGAGTAAGGATTCAAGTCGTACCAAGATGGAGTAGAGTCAAGGTCGAGATTGGCTGGAAAATGGCCTGCAACTTACGGTCTTTCGCTGAAAAACTGAAAAGTGTTCCTCTCGAGGTGTTTCTACGTTCAAATGTCACCAAAGTTCTCAAAACTAACCTAATCTAAACTAGAACATAATCTAAAGGGTTCTAGGATGCTTACCTTGATCGAAGAAACTTGGAATCTCATCGGAGTCACAAGCACAGTGACTGCACAGTGTCAAGAAGGAGGGAGAGGGTGAGATCGAAGAAAAGTAAGGGAAATGAGGGAAGTCCAGATGGTGAGGTCACTATGGTTGTTGTATGTGTTAGAGAGAGAAGGAGAAAGTGAGCTAAGAGAGAGTGTACTTGGGGGGGGGGAGGGGGGGAAGAAGAAAGAAAGAAGGGGGGAAATGAGGTGGGTGTGCCACGTGGCAGACAAAGATAAGGAAAATATGCCAAAAGGGAAAGGGAAGATCCGTGTAGGGTGAGGGGATAAATGGGTAAAATAATCATTTCATAATTCCGTTAAAATGAACATACACATAATTTGGAACGAGATTTCACATGAATGACACTAAATTAGAAAAATGATGGTTGACAAAACAAAAAAAAAAAAAAATTATAAGAGCATCTCCAAAGGAGATGTCAAAAAGTCCACATCAGTAATAACGGTAATAAAAGACATCATTAGTGTTTTCCAACCGAAATGTCAATTTCTATGTGGCATGACATGGAAAGGCAGCAGAGCAAGTTGCTGTCAAATTTGACAGCAGCTTCAAATCTATTTTTAGTAATTAATAAATACTTTTTATAATTTTAATAGCTATCTTTTGTTTTAAAATACTAATCACAACTGTAAAAAGTAAATAATGTAATAAATAATAGTTTAAATTTGACATATCAGTTAGAGAACAAAATTTATAAAAATAACAATATGCCACATAAACATTCAAATTTAAATTTTGTGTTCAAAATTTGACATCTCCTTTAAAGATGGTCTAAGGAATACAATAGGCATGAAACAAAATGACAAATTGGAACTCGAGCTATTTGTTGACCTTATCATCTCACTATATGCTAAACTTTTTGACAAGCCAGTGCACGAGCCACCTGCCAACCCAAGGACCAAATGAATTAACGTATTCAGTTAAGTAATCATTGTATTAATTATGTATACATATGAGTATAAGAAGTATCTCATCACATATTAATAACAAATTAATAACAAATTAATTACCTTTTCATGTAGTTTAGGTAGTTGGTGGAATACATGTGGGAGTTCGAACTCGAGTTGGAAGTTCCAAATTCTTGCTCGCTTTTTACTAGGCTTTGGGTATACTTATATTAAGAGGTGCAATTGAACTCGATATTCATGATATTCAATCTTAAGAACTCAACGTTACAAATGTAAAAAAATATAACTTAATTATAGTACTAAGTGTCTCAATTAACACGTATATAAACCTAAGATTAGATTAGTCATCAAGTCAATTTAGTCTATGTGTTTTCATTTGGACCAATTTAGTCCTTGTGTTTATCTCTATTAGCCAATTAATGACATTTCCACTTAATTTCTGTAAAAAAAAATTATAAATTATTATAAACTTATTTATAAAATTATTTATTTGATTTAAAATATTTAAAAATAAAATAAAATTAAAAATTAAAAGAAAAATTATTCTCCTTCCAACTCCCCGACCTCCTCCCTACACTACCCTCTCTCTTTTCTATGTCACAACCGTAATCATTTTTCAGATTGGAAGTTTTATCTCTTATATGTGTTATTTCTCATTGATTTTCATTTTTCTGTAAAGAGAAAGGGTAAATATATCTCATATAATTTTTCTTATGAATTTTTAAAAAATATTAAATGAAATATCCTTAATTGGCTAACATAGACAAACACAATGACTAAATTAGCCAAATCAAAAACATATGGACTAAATTGGTCATATGACTATAACACGAGAACCATTTTGACATTTAAGTCAAAATTAAAATAATAGGTTGTTGAATGGTCAAATATCCTATTTGATAGAACAAAAAATGCTTTCATGGTAGGGACGTTATACATACTCAAGCTAGGAGCTTAGAGCGAGATAATTTGCTGGATTTGATTCCCTTTCATTTAGTAGTGGCCAGATGTTTCATAATTCAAATGTTTTCTGTTAATTGGGTTTGGCCAAGCTTTGTGTAAATCAAAAACCCTAAACAAATTAGAGAGTAAGGCTACAGTACAGAATTATATTTTTAAGTGATTTCAGTTACTTGCTCTGATTATGGTGTGTTGGAGGGAAAATCCAGAGGCTTGGTTATTAAAAAATTGCTATGAGCGGGAAGAAAGTAGGCTATGATAGAAGTTCGACAATCAAAATTTTATGTGTAATTCGACTGACCTAATCCTTCACCGACTTCCATTGATTTTTACTTCTAGTTGTTCTCTTTGTATTGGTTTGCTTGTTCTCCTTCAATAATATATAATAAAAACAAAATACAAAAGGTACACAACATAGAACGCTCCATTTAATTGATCACAACATTGACTACTAAAGAATATATATGAATGCCTTCTTGATTTAATTTGATAAAAAAAACAAAAAAAAACACTATTAGGATTGTCTTCTACTTGTAGGGTTCTATCTAAAATGTCTTCATTCTCAACTTGTGGAACAAGAAAATTTGAAAGGGAACTCGATAATGTTTGATATTTATAACTTTGATTACAAAAACAAGAAGGAAAGAACTGAAAATAAACCTTATTAATTAAGAATAACCATTTATTTAGGGATCTGTAATTTTAATATTCCATGTGCCGACTGAGAGAAAGAGTCCAGTCATGGACTCGTATATATGACGTGACACTTGGTGACTAAAAAGAAAGAAAATTAAAGCACTAGTTCAACTAAGTAAGGTTTGAATATTGTGACTAATTCAAGTTGTATAAGTATAGTATTGTTGATCAAGTATAATTAGGTTAAAGTAATCGACTAAAACAAGTAATAATCATGCATGGACCATATTCAAGAGTAAAACCAACTTGATAAAAGAAATCAAGAGCAAAACCAATGGAGAGTATTATCATGTTTGATTCTCTCTCATCCGATCTCGGTTGTTGGGAAGAAAAAAATTAGTATGTCACAATTTTAAGATCGTTCAATGTTGTCTTTCATAATAACTAATTGAGGGCTAACAATGGTTGGTTGAGTTGATAAAGATTGTCCTTTTTACTAGATCAAGGTCTAGTTAAGTTCAAGTTCCGCTGCCGGCAATCCCTCTTGAAGGAAGATTTGTAAAAACAAAAAAAAGAGGCTAAGACAGTATTCATAAATCCTCAAACAGGCTAGTGGTGTACCCTCACCCTGGGATGGGGTAGCCTCCCCTCCCCCTAAACTTTTGGAAACCCCTAAAAAAAAAAAAAAAAAAAATTAAGGGCACAAATATCATGAGGCTGTAATTTTCTTTTGTAGTTTTTACCTTTAAACTTTGTGGGGCTAGGCTATAATATTAACATGTATTTAATACAATCAGTATTTGACGGTCATATATAATTTTTATAAATATATGTATATAATACAATCACTATTTAACCGTGGAGATAGTGATTTTAATAAATACAGGTACTTGTTATAGTCAAATCCAAATTTTGTTATATTTTAAAAAAAAAAAATTAAAATACATTTACTTGAATTGAAGCCTCAGATTTTAGCTGTCTTCCCTTGTTAACGTAACATGAGAAGTTTAGTGGTTGTTTTAGAATCTAATACGATCATGCTAATAAAAGTTTTAGGGGATGTCTCTTTCATTTTTTCAGAATTCTACATTTAAAAAAAAAAAATTGGAAATAAGTTAAGATGTTGTTACCCTAAAAAACAAACACATGCAATATCCAATAAGGCCAATGCAAAGGGCAAATACTCCTAACTTGTATTGGGTGTCCGCACGTGAATGATCAACTCACCTTAAGATGCATTTAACAATATAATTAAAATAAATGTTAAAATTGACACTAACCAATTCATTAGAGCAACCTCACTCCTACAAATTGCCCCACCTATTGAGTGATGGAATCCCCCAACTCCTCCAAAATCTGCTCCAGCCCATGCCATTTGCCTCACCTCTTGGGTGGGCCCATCTCCTACGAAGCAAGCAGCTGAGGCGAGATTGGCATGAGGCCCTGCTTGAGACAATATGACGTCAGGCTGACGCCACCCACGTTATAAAGTTTTTTTGTGTCAAGTGCATGGGCGCAAGTCATCCGAGAATCTAGACAATTGCATTTTCTAAATCCGACAGTCTATTTAATCCTGATTTAAAAAAAAAACTCAAAAAAAAATCTATAAAAGACTTTGTTGTCCATGTGGCACCACCTAGACTCTTGGATTGAAATAAAAATGTCATCCAACCGTCCATATTAGTTCTATTATTAATAAATGTTTAAAACTTATAAATAATTACAAACAAATAAAATTTAAGAGAATATGAACCGTGGAATGAATGGGATGGAATTGTAATTTCAATAATAGCATGTGGCATGACGGGATTAGTTGAAAATCTTCTTTGAAAATTGAACATGATATTATTTTTTCTAAATAATTTTTTTATGCCAATTGTTCAGGAAATTTATTTACAGGGTGTAGATATTCTTGGGCAACTATTGTTCAACAAGGCAATAATTGCTAATTACCCAATAGCCTAGGCAATTATATCGTTCTAAGACCATCTCCAACTCTTAGGTTAAAATTTTAGGTTAAATTTTTTCAATTTTAACGTAAAAATTGGAGATGGTCTAAAAGATGAAAATGCTCTTAGATGCTTATCATCCCATATTCCCATCAATAATACCAGTTAATTTGGGCTTATTGGTCATGCTGTGGACTAATACCATTTAATTTGGGCTTTTTAACATTTCGGCCAGTGGCCCAATAATCCTTAACAAACCGATGCCGGCCTTTTTTCTAATATAATTTAAAACTTTTCTTCTTTATTTTTGTCATCATTTTTTTCTTTTAAATAAAAAAGTTTCTTTTTTTTTTAATTTGACAACGATACAATTATTATACTATATATTGCACACGTTGCTCATTTTATTTTACTATTATTTGGTTAATGTAAAGTATGTATGCTTGTTAAGTTTCACAATTCTCACATGAGTGAACATGCATGATATCTTTACGAAAAATTAAGGTTCAAATTAAGAGCATGTACCTAATCAACATAGAGCACCTACGAGTACTAGGTTTCACACGTGAATAAAAGCATTATTATAATAAGTTGAGGTTCCAATCCTAAAAGTAATTGACAAATACGGTGCCCAAAAGTTCTTATAAATTCTTACAAAATTTCTTCAATTTTCGACATAAACAACTCATTACATCCACACATAAAATCATGTACGAGGAACGGGGATAAAATTTATATTATGTGATTTAATATTTGCTTAGTTAGACCACAAGGTTTATATGTCTCACTTTTAGCATAACAACTTATATTACATAGACATACTGTTATGTGGCGTCCCTATTAAGGGTACAAGTATAATACAGTTAGAAATACATTTATTAATATAGTTAGTAAGGTTGTTAGGATTTCTCTTATAAAAACAGTGTGTATAATCTTCATTTAGTCAGTTAATACAAATCATATTTCTCTCTCTAAACTCTCTCTATAATCTCTTTTGTTTCTCTTTATCATCTTCCTCTTCCTCTGTACCAATTCTTTATCTTTTACAATGTAGTTAACATGGTATCAGAGCCATCAGTCTCACGCCATGGATTCTGGTGGTTTCTTTTAGTAGTAGTTTACTTCTTTTTTTTTCTTAGTTTAGTTTCTCTTCAATTTCCATTAGATTTTTGGCGCTTCTGCGATTGTTTGTGGGTTGATTTTTCGGTGTTTTCTGGTTGATTTTTCTTGTTAGGTTGATCGTTCTTGGGGAAGTCACGTGCGGCCTTGTTGACGACAGACTTGCCGTCAAAGAACTAAGATCCATTGGTTCCTGGACCAACGTTGGACATGGTTCGTACGCAGCGGAGTCCAATGGGTACTGGGCAGTCGTTGTCGGTGTTTAAGCATAAGGAATACAAAACAACAGAGAATTGGAGGATGGCGAGCAAAAGAAGAAGATCAAGATCATGCCGAGGAAGACGAAGGACCAGAACGTGAGCTTAGCGAGCGAGCCATGCCAGCGGAGGTGGTGAATGTACGGCGACTTTTCCATCTTGAACTTTCCCGCCGTTGGCGGACTGTTGTCAAGATGGGTCATCTTCAATGGCGAATGCAAGCAAAACTCAAGTCTCAGATTGCTGAATTTCGGTCGGGAAGCTTGGGATTCAGGTCCGCTTCCGGGTTTGACGAACTAGGGCCATCGAGATTTTTTTTTTCTTTTTTTCTTCTGAATATGGCAGCGGCGGCGACAAGTAAGCTTCTTTTAGCTTTTCATGTTGTGATTAACGGGGGAATCCTCTGGCTTCTTGGAGAGATGGGTTGTTTGGATTTATGGGAAATAAGTCGATGCAGGACTAATTCTTTGCACTGTTGATTGAGATCTTGGATTTCTAAATTCTATTTTCTACGATTTTGATATGTGCTCTGTTCTCTGGTATGGAAGAACGTTTAGACCTATGTGCATCCCAAGTGTTTGACGAATTGCCTAGCTCAAAATTTTCTTGTGAAGATCGTTGCAAAGTTTGTTTCAAATCGGAGTTGTTCGAGATGGTGGTTTTTGTCGGTGCTGGAGATTCTTTCTTCTTCGCAGGTTTCTTAGGGTTCTGCAAATTGGGGCTCTGCGATTATTTTTTCAAGATGGGTCTTTGAAAAATCTGGTTCAGATGTCTCCTTTCTTTCCCTTAAGATGTTCTTTCTTGAAGCAATGGCTATGCTTTTGGAAGCTGCAGACAAACGTGAAATTAAGTCATTTCTTTTCGATTCACAGTAAAATTGATCAGTTCTTGAGGTTAAAATTTAGGCACAAAGCCATTTCTAGTCTCTGTAGTTGTTGAAAAGTGTTGAATTGTTTGGAAAATTGTTGAGGCACAAAGCCATATATGTTTCTTGCCTATGAAAATTGTTGATATGTGCAGTCATTCAGTTGATATAGAGTCATTCATTTTCTAGGTTCTTCCAGTTGGTTGTGATATTTGCTTTCAAGATTCTTCATTTCAAGATCAGTGTTTGTGATATTTGGGATATTACAAGTGACAGAGTTGCGAATTCTATAGTATGAACCTATGCCTTGTTCTGGTGTCTGTTGGGGCATGCCTTGTCGTGCTGCAATGGCTTCTTGGGCATATAGAGCAGCAACAGGTTCTTGAAACTGAGTGGAGTCTCTAAGGCTCAGGACTGGTGATAGGTGATCAGGAGGAACATAATTTCCATAAGACCAACCTAGTCCATGTTCTTGTTGTTGTTGTTCAGGCATTGCTTGTGCTGTATGTTTCTTATCTCAGCCTATAATTTCAGAGTCTAACCAATTCAATTGTTAGCATAAATCTATAGTAAGTTTGGTTATACAATGAAGTTTGAAGAAGTTGTAAACGGTAAATCCCACGAAGGGTAATTCCGTGATGTGAATAGGTAAATCCCACAAAGGGTAATCCCGTGTTTTGAGTAGGTAAATCCTATGAAGGGTAATCCTACATAAATGTTGATTTTCAGTTGTTGAAATTGTGAGGGCCAATGCCATTGTTCAAAGAAGTTGTTTTTTGGTAAAATCCATGAAGGGTGATCCCGTGGTGTTATAGTTAAGTCCGATGCCACCCTATAGTTTGTTAATTTTTTGTTTTTGTAAATATTAAAGGCCGAAGCCAAGTTGAATGAGATTGTTGATGGTAAATCCCACGAAGGGTAAACCCGCAAGAAATTGTTATAACCAGTATGAGGGTGTGTTACAACTTTACAAGAGGTTGTTCTTTGATTGAAGCTCCTGCACAAGGCAGAGGAATATTAGACTTTTGGATGTGCTTCCTACTGAGCTTGCTGATTGAGTTTGGGGCAGACTGAGTTTGTTGCAGTGAGTCAGTGAATGTATTTGGGGCGGATTGATGTTCACTGCTGTTCTGCAGCTTGTATATGTCATAAAAGGTTCTTGTCGATATAACACTCGTGCCTTTGCTCTGCAACTATAACAAACTCTTTATTCAGAAAAGGTTCGAGAGAATTTCCATATTTACAGAATCAAGGTTGCAGTTGGTTCAAGCTGTTCTGTTTTTTTTGGGTTTCCTAGTAGTGATTGCAGATGTTCTTCCAATCTCAATCTGGGTTTCCCCAGTTGAGATTGAGGGGGAGTATTACGGGTACAAGTGCAATACAGTTAGAAATACAGTTATTAATATAGTTAGTAAGGTTGTTATGATTTCTCTTATAATAATAGTGTGTGTAATCTTCATTTAGTTAGTTAATACGAATCCTATTTTCTCTCTAAACTCTCTCTCTAGAATCTCTTTTGTTTCTCTCTATCATCTTCCTCTTCCTATGTACCAATTCTTTATCTTTTACAATGTAGTTAACAATCCCACGCCCAGAAACAAAGACAAGTGGATAAAAAAACTTTCACATATTTTTATTTCGTTAACACGTAACGATATCTTGGCAGTGTACTAGTACCATGTAAATCATTCTCTACTTTTGGGGTACACTAAAAAATATCTTCCCTGGAAAAATGTTAGAGACCATATCTTGTAGACCACGTCTAAAACATCTCTTTAATAGTAGTGTGATCTACTTGATTGTGAACTCTACATTTATTAGCAAGATGATTTAAATGTGGTTTACAAAATATGATCTCTCTAGAATCCTCTTAACTGGAGGTGCACACCCATAATGATGTCAGTGAGACCACATTTTGTAAACCACATCTAAACCATCTATGTAATAAAGATAAATTCCACAATACATGACTCCGTTGAGTTTGCCGCCGTAGAAGTCGTCAGTTATACCTCCTTGTTTGACATTATATAGATTCCGCCTTTCTATGTCTCACTTTTATTAGAGAAAGAATTTACAAAATATGTTCTCTCTAACATTTTTTTCTTGTTAAATTAGGGACAAAATAAACAATTATATTCAAATCAGAGAAACAATTAATTCGACCATGTATGCGGGGACACGTGTACGTTCCATCACTATCTTTGTCAAAATATTGTGTTTTCTACCCGATTTTTTAATCATGCAGAGGAATCACCTTCCCTCATGATTCCATTTAGTTGGGTTCATCGTCCCAAACACCTAAAAAAGTAAAGGTTTGGTTTTGTGCAGGGAAAAAGAAGAACAAGGAGGTGGCATTTTCTCTGTTCATCGAATCTCTCATTTTAGTAATAATTAAAGAGGATCTGGTTTGAAAGTGTTTTTAAAATTATTGAAAGAATTTATGGTGAAAATGTTTTTGGTATCAATCATTGACAAAAATGTAAGTGAACATTGGAAAGCACTTCAAGTGCTTTTGAAACGTAAAAACATTTTATCTAAAAACGTTTTCAACCATTTTATAAGCATTTCTAAATTATCCATTGATTCTATTGGATGCTTAATGAGGGTAGTTCACATGCGAAGATTTGATTGGCGTTGATTTAATTTTCAAAATATTTAGTTAATTTGCTAGATATCGAACTTGTAACTCAAGTGATTCGGCATTCACTCCTCCACCATGATTCATTTTCAGAATCAAAGTTTTTTGAGTCGTTTATGAACATGCGAACATGAATAACTTCCATGAGTAATTTGACAAGTATTGAGGCTTAGTCACTAACTAATGGATGATTTGATTCCAATGGTACAAATAATGTTTATACCAAGAAAATGACATCCTATAATATGAAAATCAAATTTTAACGTCTTACGTTATGTTTTTCTCTGAAAACGATAGAAAATGACATTCAATACATATGAAAATCAAATTTAACCTCATACGTTATGTTTTTCTCTTAAAACGACATCCACCTCCACAAATGCCGCCCGCCATCTATTTGCGCATTTTTTGTTTTCACCGATCATCTTACACATGTTAATATGTTAAATTTGAATTTTTAATTCTCAAGTTCTAGGCTGTATACAACTGTAACTCGATAATAGATCAAAACCAACATAAAAAAGCTTGAAAACTCAATGCACAACTATACGAATAACTAGTCTAGCGAACGTCCCCATTCCCAATTGAAAGAGGACTTGTCCGGACATCTTGCATTGAAAATTTCTAGTTATATTTTTGTATGTTTTACATAGGTTTTGCTTTTTCTCAATAATTTACATGAAATAACGCATGACGGTTTCTTTGAAACAAGAACCACAATCTCCTTAACGAAATTGCTATAGTACATAATTATTTATAAATAACGTAATACATACAACATTCATTTAAATAGTACACATTGCTTGTCACGTCAAATAATGATCTGCTTAACATTTTTCTTATTTACTAATTACAGACCCTAAGAGCAGTTTCAGCGTGGGAACCCCTCCCAGGCAATACACTATACTATCCACCTAGTGAACAATAACTGCCCTTAATGAACAGTAATCGCCTTTTGCATCTCCACCGTTGCACTTCGATAGCCTTGGCAATAAGCAATAAAATATTAATATTTTTTTTTATTATAAAATAATACAAAATAATTTTATTTGTCGTTGAGTCACGTGTCATTATTCGAAAAGTTATAAAATAGTAGAAAATAATTTTATTTGTAATTTCGGATAAGATTTTTAATCGTTATCGTTGCGCCACGTGTCATTATCCGAAAAGTTATAAAATAATACAAAATAATTTTATTTGTAATTTCGGATAAGATTTTTAATCGTTCTCGTTGCACCACTTGTCATAAAATCCGAAAAGACAATTATTGGTGATGGATTTCCAATAAGATTTCTAATCGTACTCGTTGCACTACGTGTCATTATCTAAAAGTACAATTATTGGTTATGGATTTCCGATAAGATTATTAACCAATCATGTCGCGCTACGTGTCATAATCTGTTTACAATCTTTGAGGATAGATTTCCATCAGATTTTTAAAGAATGACGGCATGCCACGTGGCATTATCTACAACCTAATCCTTTATGAATCCTCCATGTAATCCACCATCCATCCTCACAAATCTCACACCAGTTTTCTCAAGATCTCTATCATTATTCATAGTTTTTGCTTCATTCTTCACCAAAATCTCTATCATTATTCATAGTTTCTGCTTCATTTTTACAATGTCTTCTTCTTCTTCTTCAAGGATGTTGTGGGAAATCAATCAGCAAGAGGAAGAATTGTTTAACCAATCAAAAGGATGTTGCCTCCTCTCTAGCTTTATCAGCCTCAAATTTCACCATTTCCCTCACCAAAGTCAATTCACCTTGGCGAGCAAGTTGTTTCATATACTTTGCATAATCATTCTTCGAAGCACTCATTTTTCTCTTTGAAGCCTTCTTACCTTGAGGCCTAATTGGATAACGGGTCGATCCCGACGCTTGTTCAGGGGGGCGTTTGAGGCACTTCTTCTGCTTTATCTTCGTGAACATGCGAGCTACGATAAGGTGTAGAGTGTAGAGGCGTGATGTTCATGAAAACTTCTGGACCGACATGTACAACTTTGAATTTAGGATAATCTTTGACAATATTCCAACATTCCCACTGGTTGAATGATTTATTTTTTGTTTTGGTTTTGGCACCATACCAAGCTTGTGCTTGAAGTTGCTACACAATGCGAGATAGGAAATAATTATAATGAAAGTAGGTAACAAATAATACAAACAAATAATTATAATGAAAGTAGGTAACAAATAAACAGCAAGGGTGTCAGGCACTGTTCCTTGAGGAGGTTGGTGATGCACGATGGCACTGCGTCTTTGAAAAGTGGCCCTAGAATTTGATGAGTCGTGTTTAGGTCACTCTCCAAGTGTAGCGTTTTGATAGCGCTCCGGTCGATGAAATCCTTACATTTGTTGCACTCGTCGGAGAGCTTTGAGATGAAGGATGCCATTGATGAAGATTCAAAGATTCGTGTAGGTTCGAAAGGGGTTTGTGAGAGGTGAGCTCGAGATTTGACACACCCCGACTCAGAATGTCCACTAGGACTCCGAATCAAGCTATGCTGGCCAACACCTGGAAGGTGACAAAGCCATAAAGTGTGATAATGTATAAACTATAAATAAATTTAAACCTAAAAGTGCCTAAATACACGACCCATACACACGTGATACAGAGCATAAGTAGAGTACAGTAAGGTAAGATAACGATTATACCATCATAAGAAGCCACCTGTACTGGGAAGTGCCACGAATCATCGTCGATACGGAAACTTTACTACTAGAACCTGGAGGGTTGCAAAGATAGAAAATGTGAGTGGGTGAAAACAAAGCTTTTCAAAAACCATTCACTTATCAAAAGTAATAACCCCTCGCCTTAACACTTGTATAATTTCCCAGAAAATAACAGGCATGACTATAACTCAAAATCATAACCAAAATAACAGTCTCACAGCTATGTTGTGTCAAATATCTCAACAAGAATAAGTAACCTAGGTGAAATAAATCATTATGAAATGGTATGTCAGCCGAATCCACCTATTGTGGCATGTACGGCTGAATTAATAACTCATCAACATGCTACCTAACAGCTCATCAACATGCTAGCCGGAGTCACCTCATGTGACTTGTACGGCTGAATCAATAACTCAATAAAACTTCAACCGTAACTCCAAATTCACTTCTACCTATGCCTACGCGTCCGTGAGGTCGAGCTCTATCCAAATATGTCAAGAAATATGACAAAATATATGAGAATCACATACGTCTTCGAAAATCATGCTTTGCCCCTAGGATTTTCCCAGAATTTCACGTAATAAAAATTATAAAAATCATACTTTTAGGGACGGGCTGTCACAATTATAATGAAGGTAGGTAACAAATAAATAATACAAACAAATATTTATAATGTAAATTTGGGTATAGTACAAACAAATAAATAATATATTGTTACCCGATCCGCGAAATTTTCCCCACTTCGAATATTAGTACTGGCTTGTGCCAAGGCGTCTCTCCACGTACTAAACGATTAGCTAAGTAATTTCCAACCACTGTACATCGATTCTTTGGTTCTTTTCCTAACCATTTTCTCAAGATAATTGGTATGAATAAGACTCCACATTTCTCGCAACTGCATCTCATTACTTGTAAGGGAACTATGAGTAACTTCAACCCAGTTAGTACACAATGCAATATCTTCAAGAGGCATCCAATTCGTACCTGCATCAGTAGTCATTTGGTTGAAAAAAAAAAAGGATTGAAACTTTGAGAGAAAGATAGGAATTTGGTAGAAAGTAGTTGAGAAAATATGAAATTGTGGTGTAAGGTAGATGATAATGAGAAGGTATTTATAGAAAAGTAAAAACAATTTTTTTAAAAAACTTTCAATTTTTTTTTCGGATTTTTATTCATTTTTTTACAATTTTTTAAATATTTTTATTCAACTAATTAATCTCTGCTGTTGAATTTAAAAAAAAAAATTGAATTCCAACACTCCAGATTGTGCCACGTGGCACAACGGTAACATTTCTGAATTTTAAAACTTTTTTTAATTTATAAAGGAGAATAATATCAACCTTTGATCTCAGATCCAACGGTTGATATTAAATAAGATTTTTTTTCTTTTTTTTTTACCATTGCAAATCGGACGGTCCACATTATATAGCCGTTGAGATCCAACGAACCATGGGAAGCCACGTGGCTTCCCAATGGTAATTTTTTGAAACTGTGCCGTGGGCCCCAGGCGCTGAAACCGTGTCGGGTGACGTGCCCCCACGCGCGGATGAGGTGCACGTGCCTGACAAAAAAAATTGGGCAGATGTCAACCCTGCGTCAGATCCAGTTCGGGCTCGCGGGCTGACAATTCCTCACAGTCTTGGTGCTCGGGCCTCCACTGTCCATCGGGCTCCCCACGCTGGAGCTATCATGCCATGCTCTCGGGCCCTTTTTCCTGGCCTGTACCCCGAGCAAACTCCCACAGTGGAGTTGCTCTAAAAATCAAATAAAATATGTAACCCTCCCCATCTCATATTTTTTCCATATTTACAATATTTACACCTATAAAAAATCAAAACGAACGACGCCCCAAAAATTGCGTACGTATAGTTACCTCTGCCAGCACAAACCACACCCAATTTTCCCATCTCTGTAACCAGTAAAAGCCAGCTTTCTCACTCCTCCTTCATATATTTTCTTCTTTTCTTCCTCCCACAACACAATTCACATACGTTCTCTCTCTAAAACCCATTTGTTCTTACTCTTTATCATCGTACGGATTCTTCCTACTCCTCCTCCTACCCTGACCCTTTCATCGTCTCTCAACCAGAAGCTCTGATACGAGAATTTCTGGGTCTGGGCGTACATGAGAGATTTTTCTGCAGTCCGGGGCAATTTCATAAATACCCGATTCCCCGGGAACTTACCGGTTTCAAATTAAAACTTGTGCAGGGGTTTTTGGGGCAAAAGTGAGAAAAAAAATGCAGAAAACGAGTCCGACTCGGCAGGAACAGCTCAAAGCTTCCAACTTGTTCGCATTCCAGGAAAAAACGGGCGACTACTTGGTCCTCTGCCTGCGCTTGGGCCTCCTCCTTTGCCTCGTCACGTCGATTTCACTCGCGCTCTTCTCCGCCTTCTCCACCAAGTCACACTGGTTCCCCATGCCGGACCTAGTCCGGACCCAAGCCGACTCTGTAGCACCGGGACCCGGACCCGAACCGGAACCCACTAACATAACCCACATTCTCTTCGGCATCGGCGCCTCCCTCACCACGTGGCGTGACCGCAGCCTGTCAGCGGAACTCTGGTGGGACCCGAACACGACCCGCGGGTTCGTATGGCTCGACGCGAAACCCAAAAACGAAACGGACTTCTCCGGTTCCATTCCGTATCGGGTGTCGGAGGACTGGACCCGGTTCAGGTACTCGAGTTCCCAATCGGCGGTTCGTATCGCCCGGATTGTGTACGAAAGCTTTAAACTCGGGTTGCCCAACGTGCGGTGGTTCGTGATGGGCGACGACGACACGGTGTTTTTCACCGACAACCTGGTTTCGGTGCTGGCGAGGTACGACCACGGCCGGATGTACTACATTGGCGGGAATTCGGAGAGCGTGGAGCAGGACGTGATGCACGCGTACGACATGGCGTTTGGCGGCGGCGGGTTCGCGATCAGCTACCCACTCGCGGCACAGCTGGTCGAGCTGATGGACGGCTGTCTGGAGAGGTACTCTAATTTCTACGGCTCCGATGAGCGGGTATCGGCCTGCGTCAGCGAGATGGGTGTGCCGCTCACTAAACTCGGTGGGTTCCACCAGGTACGTTATACTTTTCTTGCCTTTTTTGGTTGCACGCGGCGGTGCTCGGTGGTTTTACTTAGCTGCTAGGGGACAAGGTGGTGGAATACAAAGTCTATGCTATCCGCCACCCTTTTTTTACTTCCCACACTTTTTTTATTTTATGAATTCAAAAAAAATCAAAAACATAAATTAATAAGCAACATGTTAAGAATAACAAAAAAATATATGAATAACACATTCCTTACTGATTTTATTCGTGGAAAGATTTAAAAAAAAAAAGTCCAAAATACGAGAAAATATTAATGTTTTGTGACGCATTTTTAACGGCAAGAGTGGGCGGGTCATTGAATTTCGGTTAGATGACCCAATGGTGAGCCGCCACCTCACCTCATCAATCATCATAACAGATAGTTTTAATTAATTGACCCGAGTGTCAATTATGTTGGAAAACCTTGATAACCCACGTTTAGAAAGCTTAAATCAAAATTTGAACTCAGACAACAATAATTATTAGAGCTAAACACCGTTGAATTATTGGTGTAGCAGTATTTTTCTTTGGATTTCAAATGAGTAAATCCTACATAAGAAGTTGACAACCTTTCACAAACAGCGACATAAAACTAGAATTAGAATACGTTCTAATTCTAATGTAAAATTTGGAAGAAAGAAATTTAATGCTACTTAGAGCGTCACGCCCAATTTCAAGTTTACTTTGATCTTTGCGTAAATAATAATAGCTCACTGTACAAAAATTTTAGTTTTGCCCTTGTTAAAAAAACATTGACTCGAAAATATAAATGAACTTGTTTTAAATTATTATTATTATTAAAAAGGTAAGTGAATATTTTAAGCTCCCGAACCATATTATAATTGGTAGTATTATAGTTGCTCTGTTTTTTTTAAATATTTGAGGAATTTAAAAGCTGCATGCATGTGTTTGGCTTGTCGTGTCTTATAGCAAAAAGGTTGGATACGTGTCCTTGAAGTTGCATTTTTTTTCTTCATAGGATTACTTTCTTCGTGAATATTCTGTATTACTTTATTACGACAGATATTAGCGTGTTTAGTGGCCCAAAACATAATGACCATGAAATCGATCTCCTTTGTCTTTAACCACTTTACTTAGAAAAACTTTGGAATAGAATAATATTTGGTTACCCAAACAATACGTAAGATTTTTATCTAAAATTGTTCGTTTTCAATTTATGAAACTTTGTGTTTATGATTGGAATCGTTCACACTATGAATCACTGTTCAAATATTGTCTTTGCAAAATTTCAATTAAAACTAAGATCATCTAATCATCGAATTGTAGAAAAACAGATGAACATAATTGGTAAAAGTATTACGAACAACCTATGCATTTCTACACTAGATTGTCCAACTAGAATTTTTAGAGTAAGAGTTCTTACTCATTTTTTAGTAATCAAAAATTATTTTTTGGAATATGTACCCACTTACTGTACCAGTTTTTGTGGCGTTTATGGAGCCATGCAATTGAAAAAAGTTGGTAGCTAATGCTTGCTTCCACACGTCAGTCGTAAAGCATTCCAGTCCACACTTTAACTGTAAGATTGATCAAATTTCAAAACCCAGATGACCCGGTTAGGAGGATCCCCACCCTATGCTCAGGAGGAGATCCAGTTCCGTTCCATGCAACTGAAACGCTACAATAACCATATTTTAAAGGGTGTGCACACCCTTTTATATTTCTCATATATTTTCTTAATTTTAGATCCTCGAATCAAATGAAATGAAAAAAATAAAGTAATAAAAATTAATCAGAGGTGTGTGAAAAGTAAAATAATATGTGTGGATATCATATCCCTATTTTAAACTGGTCTCGCACAATTTCACTGACATGAGAGAAAATTAAAATTTTTGTGCATCATGGCTTGAGATAGAAATGTATAATACTTGTGATATCTCTCGTAAGGTTGAGCTATTTCGCGATCACTGTTGATCAACTATGAACGGTAATTTCGTCGCTCGTACGTGTGATACTGGTTGTTTCAAAATTTGTCGGAGGTTTCTCGGGTGGCCCCGGTGAAAATAACGGCTCTGCTTTGTCTTTGTGTGCTATCTTCCTCCATGCTTCGTCGCATTTCAAATTTTCCAACCATTTACGCAAGATGGTTGGTGGGTGAATTTTGCTAAGGCACTAGCTTTCACCGGCATAATTGTATGGTCGAAATTAATGATACAACAACAAAGTTTTATCTTATTAAGTGAAGTTGGTTGTATAAATTTTAAAAAGTTATTGTGCTTGATTTTGTGCCAAATATTCCGTTAGATCAAGTAATCCAAATATTTTCTTGGAGTCTTTGTCCAAGTCTTCTCAGATCTTCTTCTACCCTTTTGGTCTTAAGCCTCTGTCTTGTAATTGTATATTCTAACCAGAGTGTCTGTAGGTCTTCGTTTTACATGTTCAAACCATATTAATCAATTTTCTCTCATCTTATTAAGAATGTTAAAATTATAAAAAAAAATATCCTATAATTCAATTGCTAAACACGATTATTTAGTCTAGCAGTATTCAATCTTAGTAAAACTTAGTAAGACAGTAGTATCACGCCATTACGTTAATATTTTATGATTTTATAAATCAAAACGCTTATCGTATTTTTTGTTTGGTATATTGTAATTTTTCAGTTTGATATCAGAGGTGACCCGTACGGTATCTTAGCTGCGCACCCATTGACACCACTTGTGTCACTTCACCACCTGGACTCCATGAAACCCATGTTCCCGAACCAGACCCATTTAGACTCACTCAAGTCCCTCCTTCGTGCATACCGGCTCGACCCGGGGCGGATCCTACAACAAAGTTTTTGCTACGACCACCGGCGTAAATGGTCGATGTCCGTTTCATGGGGCTACACCATTCAGCTTTACCCGTCGTTGATCGGTGCTATGGATCTTCAGATGCCGTTGCAGACGTTCAAGACGTGGGGGACCTGGAGTGACGGACCATTCACATTCAATACCCGACCCGTGAGTTCCGACCTGTGTCAGCAGCCCATCATTTATTTCTTGGACCAGGTCATATTTGTTAGGGGCGGGTCTGTGACTATTTACAGGAGGTTTGTGGCTAGTGAAGGAAAGCAATGCGACAGAGCAGAATATGCCCATGCAACGCAGAGGATTGTAGTCTCCTCAAAGAAGATGGACCCTCGCTATTGGACAAAGGTAACCCTAGCTCTTTTCATAAATGATAATACTCCTCTTGTTTTGTACATGGGTCCTATATATGTTTTGAGTTTTTTTTGCTGGATGGACTCGTTTGGAAGTACTTTTAAAATGACTGAAAGCGGTTTCAGAGAAAATGTTTTGGGGTTGTAAAAGAACTTGAAGTGATTCCTAGAGTTGTGTCATTCTTCTAATAAGTAATTCAAGTGCTTTTGCAGGATTTACTTACGTTTTTATAAAGGATTGATTCTAAAAATATTCTCACCAAAAGCGCTTTCGATCATTTCAAAATACTTCCAAACGAGCCCTAAACTTATATGCATTAGGAATGCTATTGCGACAGTAATTCAAATTAATCATGCATTATCATATGTTACTCACACGACAGGAGTAACTAACTTAACGTACTTCCCCAATCATCCCCGTTGTAGGGGAGTTTGTTCCCACGTTGCACAGTAGATTAGTGGATATGTTTTCAGATTAATTTGTGATTAGTGGTATAATCTAATGGGTGTGATTTTGTAGGAGGCGGCTCCACGTAGGCAATGCTGTGAGATTAAGAACCGCGGAGTCATAACGAATGGAGATCTGGAGATTAGGATTAGGACATGCAAACCCACAGAATCAATCACTATGTCTGTTTAGGATATTTGGCAATGCTGCGGGACTACGTAATTTAGAGGCCTTTTGTGGGGGCTTAGCATACTACTTATAGATTAGCGCCAAACTAGTTACTGAAATTTGAAATCGATAGAAATAGTTTATGAAATTGTCTACCATAAATTATTTTTGTCATTTCGTGAGAAATATCCGTTAAATTGATGATATTCTTATCAAATCAACTCCTGCACTTGAACTAGTGGTTTTTTCAATTCCATGGATATTTTTCACAGAATATCCAAAATGTTTGATAGTGGACAATCTCCGGAACCACTTTTATCGATTTTAAATCTCAGGGACCAAAGTGAGGAGTTATAACAATTTCAAAGACCATTTTGACTAAAAATCCTAGATTAGCCTATTCAACCGTTCCACTTATGTAACTAATTCAAGCAATAATCGAAGGCTTAGATTAGTCCACACTTAAGCAACTACCCCTTGTAATTTCTCTCTTCCTCTGTATCTCAATCTCTCTTCTTTATTTCTGCTAAAGAAAGTAATCCTCAAGAAGCATTTGGTAGGAATACGATCACATGATATAACTAGTCTACTTGTGTTAATACGAACGAACGGCAAAGCTAATGTATCTAAACAGGCTCATACAAACCCCAAATTATACCACACAAACTAATTATATCACGTGATCGTATTCTTATAGCACACAATAATAGCGTGTCATTTTTCGATGTCCTTGTATGTGTGTGTGTCAATTTTTCAAAGTTCGAATGGGAGTGGCCTTAGGCTCATATCAACAACAAAAGTTAAAATTGCACTTGCAACTTGACCAGTTGGAGCTAAACACACCAAATGGCCTGAAAGCAGCCGCACTACTACTAGCAAATGAAGAATACACACGATAACGCATAGCATTAACAGGTTTACTGTTGTTTGCTATTTGCTAATCTAGGTGGAGCTAAACTCTCTTTGTTCCATTGGTAAGTGAAAGCTAAAAGCAGATTACTACTGTCACCGAAGAAAATTTGCGATAAATGTAAGACGCAATACCTGGTGAAAGACGATGCCAATAATGGTTTCCTTGTCAATGGAGGAGAAACAATGAACAGACAAGAGTTCAGCTGACTGCCCACCTCAGCCTCCGACAATGGTTACTTACATGAAACATGGTGACACGGTGAATGGTACAGAAAGTTAACTGATAAAAGTATATCAAACCGTACCTGGTTGGCCATAGTTTACGTGTGTTCATGTATGCGTTTGAATAAATGGAACGAACAATTACTTACATACCATACAATAGTTACATCAGATTAAGTAACACGCTCCATTCGTGAAAATTGCAGCTTCCTGTGTATCCAATATTAACCAACTCCCTCCTTACAATGTCGTCCTATATTTTGATCAATGATCTATTAATTGCAAAGCAAGGTTTCACGTGTTGGGTTTCCAGTTGTCGGATTCACCCTGTTAACAGAACAGTGGCTTCATTGTAAAATGGAGCAGATTTGTGAAGATGAATGTGTAGATATAAAGTATCGTATTCTTACCCATCGGCAACTTTGCAGAGATATTCCCGTTGATCTTCTCTCAGAGGCACATCTGTGAAGTCTGGCAACATACATAGAAAATCGTCCAAAATTGATTATGTACACTCGATTTGAATTTACGCAGCCTAGAAAATTAAGATAT
The DNA here is from genome assembly GCF_041283825.1 of Pyrus communis. NCBI lineage: Eukaryota > Viridiplantae > Streptophyta > Magnoliopsida > Rosales > Rosaceae > Pyrus > Pyrus communis. Next base: position 24,820,918 of record NC_142571.1, on the reverse strand, counting down.
GCTTGGTTTGCCCCAAGGAAATGGAAACATTCCATTATCTATTTTCCATGGAAACTAGCCAAAGAAAACTGAAGCTGCTGTGTAGACTGGAAAGAAAACTAGATACAGCAACGAGATGAAAAGCTTATCTTTTTTTTTGTTGTTTAATTTTCCATTTTCTTTGTAGTATTAAACGTAGCTCGAATGGATTAGAGTAAACCTTGAGATGAAGTCCCGAATGGTAAGGGTTAAGTCAAAGCATTAGGAAATATTAGCATTGAGCAAAATCTTGACATACCTGCACCCGTAATATTTGACCCTTTGAAAGATGTGTTGCCTGTGGCTACTGCACCTTCTAAGTTAGCGTTGCTCAGATTCGCCTGCAGAAGTGGAACATGTGCGAGTGAGAAGTTAGAACATTATGGAAACCTTTCCTACTTCATTTTTTATGCTTGGACATTCGAACTTTGGGACCAGTGGAACCCAACTGTTACTACCAACACCTGAGGCATTGACCAAGGGATGGGAACGTAACTGCATTCGGGTGGAAACTAACAGAACTGTAAAACTGGGAAAGTGGAAAATTTATAAGGTTCAGCCAAACTAGTTGATGAAAGCATTTTCCACTACTGAAGGCTAGCTGTCTGATTGAATGACTGGTTTAACTGTTTTCTACTAAATATGATGCTATTTTAGGGTAAATTCCTCAAAATTCTCTAATGAACTTGATTGGAAAGCTCTACCAATTTCATTCTCGTTGCAATCTCAAAAACAGAAAACAAATGAAACTCCATTAAGAATGCTATTGCGAACTTGCTTGAAGGGCACTTGCATCACAAGTTAACCAGACCCCGATCAAAACAAACCTGATAAAGCATGAAACTCCATCACTCTAACCTACCTCAAATCTCTTTTTCCCTCTAATATCCTCGAAAAATGACAACACGAAGAGAGCTTCCGACTGATAATTTTCTAAAGGTGTGGAGGTATTCATGATTAACAATTCGAGCTGCAAATCTTACTAAGAAACAAAACTGAGCCAAATTAAATAGTAGAGAAAAGAAGTAAAATTCTCCAGAAAAGTGGCCCCCCTATGTTGCCAACTTAAGAGGACTCAAACAACGGATTACAGCCAGGATTCTCTCATCCTTCTGCTTATTATTCCACATTGTAACCCCATAACTCCTGGAAATCGGAACTTCAGACTCATCGACTGAACATTCGTAAGTTACTGGGAACATTTTCAGTCCCACTATTATCCCCTTATCTACATTTTTCACCATTTACCACAAAACTGATGGTGGAACGCCAGAACATCTAAATTAGGGTTTCTTATTAATCAAATGTAAAATTGAATGTTCCATCAAAGTTCACCTTTGTCACATTGGCCAAAGAAAAGTCCACAGCTCTTAGATCTGCATCAGAAAGATCAGCCCCTGGAAAGAGAATATCACAGTAAACAAAACAACCCATTAACCATGTTCTTCCTAAACATTTGCAACACGTACCAACGCCACTCGAAGGTTACAGCATTCGTGATGATAAATAATTGAAAACAAATGTACCTGTTAAATCAGCATCAAAGAAGCTAGCACCTAATAACTTGGCGCCTTTGAAATTCGCTTGCCTCAATATCGACTGCAACAAAATCAACACACAAAGATTCAAAATTTTCGAATGTAAAAGCATCAAACGCTTTGCATATAACAAATTCGATCGATTTTGGACCGTTTTGAAGTCTTGCTTGATCAAAGTCTTGCCGCTAAAGTCCTTGCCGGTGAGGTCCTGGCCCCTAGTCACCTCCGCACCGTACGGACCCCCACCCTTTCACCAACAACGAGACGAAATCTTAGTACATTGAGTAATTTTCCTTCACTTTCTCCGGAACCAAACAGATTATTGGAATTCAGGATTAAACACTTACCTTAAAGGCGAATGCAGGATTGGCTACGAACAGAGAGGCCGAGAGCAGAGCGATAAGGCTCGCCTTACATACGGACTCTCCCAGCGACAACACAGAACTTCCAGAAGTTTCCAGGCGATTCTTTACAAGCTGTGCAGGAAATTTGAAAAGTGAGAATTCATCAGAGCGAATTGGCTAACGTACGCGGGTGTGCGCAGTGCGAGATAAGCGGAAATGGAGGAGAGAAGGAGGCGAGGTAGCGCAGTGTACCTGGGGCGGAGGATAGCCGGCGGAGAGAGGGAGGTGTTGGCGGGAAGGGTGAGGTTTATGGGGGAGAGAGAGGGAGGGTTTTGGGGGGAGTTTGGAAGAGCAGATGGAGACGTTGAGAAGCGCCATTTGCGAATTTCCAGTCGGATTTTTTTCTCTGTTTTTGTGTCAGCGGATAACGAGCGAGATCTGAATATGGATAAATGGGGCCGGGGTTCTGTCCGCTTGCTCGCACCTATGAGTGAGAGCCCCAAATCCTGCAATTTGAATTTATACGTGGAATTTAAGACATCGTGTACTTATAACTAGAGAGAAATATATCATCGTAATAACAAACTTTATTAGCATATTTGTTAAAGAGACTCATCACAATGTAGCTTTGTTTGTAAGTATTTAAACGATATTATTTTATTCTCAAGAGGTAAGGGAGTGGGTGAAGTTTGTGGTTTACCATTGCATTTGACGAGAATTAAACCTAAGATCTTTCACTTACAAGTGAAGAGAAATATCACTAGCGTAGTACTAAGTGGTAGTTTTTTAATATCGTAGAATAAGCAAATTTTGTGATATATCACAAATAGAAAACAAGCACAGTAATCAACACTTAAGTATCCAATCGGAAAAAAAGTTGTTTTCTCTCACAATCTCCCAAACACAAATTAAATAATAGGTGTTCTAGCCAAAACAGTCATTGAGATTGGTATAACTCTTCGCTTTGGTTCTTGAGATTTATTGAGAGTATTTTTGCCAAATCAACTCCTCAACTTGAGCGGGTGGTTTCTTCAATTTGATGGAAATTTTTAATAAAAGAACTAAAATGATTGACAATGGGATCACTTTTATTGGTTTTAAACCTTACGATTAAAGTGATGAGTTATGCCAATCTAAAATAACCATTTTGGCTAAAAAGTAAAACGGAGAAAACGTGTGAGACTCTCTCTGGTTTCTCAACCTTGCAAGCTCCTTTGCCGTCGGCCCTAGCCTTTGGCTTGGGTGCCGGTGGCTATCCTTGTCCAAATTACTTGTTCTCCTCTTTCCTTTTTTCTCCTGATTATCTTCTCTCTTTTTCAATTTTCCCCTAAGATTTTTCTCAGTTTCCTTGAGTTTTGTCTCAAACTTTTCCGTGAGTTTGTCTCACTTTTGGACTTCATGTCCCTCCTCTCTACCCCTCCCTCTCCTCTGGCCATTCTTTTCCAAAACTCCATATCCCCTCACTTTTCCCCTCTGCATCCCTTCCCCAACCATCCTCATCCCATCCTTTGCTTTGATTTGCAGACTTTGGGTCAAATATGCCCCCCCCCAACGACTTACCGGATTTCCATCAAGGCCAAGTGTATTGTGGTTTCGGCCAAAGTAAGGGTATTTTACTTACCCTTTAGCCTAACCTTCTATCAATGTGTTACTATGTTCATATATATTTGCTGGGATTTGTGAATGGGATTTGGATCTAATGCCTATCTTTTGGTTTTGCATCTTTGATGAAGAAATCTGGATGGATGTGGTGTGCTTCTTGTTGTGGGTTTGCTACTTTTGTGCTACGATGTATTGTTCATTTTCATCCCTCGATCGTTTTCTCTAGTGTTACCATTTCGGTATGGCTGTAACAGTGACAGACACTGCATTCTGTGGTCAAAAATTAGAGATTTAGGTTCCCGTATTAATTTATTTAATTGAGCTGAACTTTTATATATCTTTTTTTCACCCAAACGTACTTGAATAATTTTGCCTTCCCTTGAGTTAGCCTGTACCATAATATCGGATTAATACATTTATCTTTTCAGACCCAAAAAAAAGCCAAACTAATAAAACACGGTGGAATTCTTCTTCTTTTCCTCGTTTACTTTTCTTTTCTTCGTCCTCTAGATCCTTGGCCGGACTCTAGGGATTCGACCTCGCTTTTCCATTTTTCCAACCAAGGTAAATTCTTCTCTCTCACGCAACTTCACTCGCATGAAGTCTCCTTCGCATTCCGAATTTTTATTTTTTTTGCGTTTTTTATTTTCCTGATTTTAATGGATCGCGCCGGATCTGTTACCAGAGAAGCGGAGCGGTCGAACCCGAAGCTTGCAGTTGTGCCCGAACCGGTGGGGGAGAGGAAGGAACCGGATTTGGGAGGCGTCAAGCTCGGGATCGCCGGCGAGGTGGAAAGCAGGACTGTTTGGTAAGTAGCCAAACGAAAATTTGGAATTTGAATTTTCAGTCTCTGCTAAATCTGATGTTTTGGAGCACATTTGGCGTCCGAATTTGGGATTCAGCATTGGAAGGGCCAATGTCGGAAGGGGGGGGGGGGGGGAGGAGCTGCTTAGTGTTTGTTTTAGGTTTTAAGTTATCTGTTTAGATTCAAATCTTTACTTTTTCTAATGGAAATTTACGAGTAATTTTCCGTTGCTTGAAATTTTAGTTTTATTCAACTGATAGTTGGAGTTTAAGTATGATGCATACCACCTGACTATGTTTTTATTAGTGAAGGCAGTGTAGGTTTTAAATGTTGTTTATAGTGTGTTTAAATGGTATGTGTACATTTAAAGACATATGAATTATAGAGCGAGACATTTAAATTATAGACCGAGACCGGAAGTTATGGTTGTGATATTGGTTACAGTGGCAGTGAGGGTGGGTGCCGGCCAGTCATGGCTGTTGAAAATCAGTGGTAGTGGTTATGGAAGTTTAAATGTCTGCATATGATATGATTACGATCATTTTGATTTACGCTTGTTGATTAATTGTTGTACTTAAGTTAGCTTACTTGATATGTTGAATTTCAACTAGGTATGTGTTGCCTATGCTTCTTTGCCTTCTCTATATAGAAGGTGGTAAATACAGCTAGAACTTTGGTTCTATTCAAAAGAATATTGTTCAGAGATGGGGCGTCTAAAGCTGCAAACTGGCATCAAGGCAATTGAAGAAGAATCCGAGGACTTTGAGGCAATGAATTCAAATAAAGCTACATTGGCATGCATCATCAATTCAGAAATAGGTTCTGTATTAGCGGTTATGAGGAGGAATGTAAGATGGGGTGGGCGCTATATATCCGGTGATGATCAGCTGGAACACTCTTTAGTACAGTCTTTAAAGGCATTGCGCAAGCAAATTTTTTCATGGCAGCATCAGTGGCATACCATTAATCCTGTAGTGTATCTCCAACCATTTTTGGATGTGATTAGATCGGATGAAACTGGTGCACCAATCACTGGTGTCGCTTTGTCATCTGTTTATAATATCTTAACACTTGATGTGATTGATCAAAATTCCTTAAATGTTGAAGATGCCATGAACTTGTTAGTTGATGCCATCACTAGTTGCCGATTTGAGGTCACCGATCCTGCATCAGAGGAAGTGGTATTGATGAAGATATTACAGGTTCTTCTGGCTTGCATGAAGAGTAAAGCATCTGTTATGTTGAGTAACCAGCACGTTTGCACTATAGTGAATACATGTTTCCGTATAGTTCATCAAGCAGGAACAAAAGGCGAGTTGTTGCAACGGATAGCTCGCCACACAATGCATGAACTTGTTAGATGTATTTTCTCACACCTTCCTGATGTTCACGACACTGAACATGCACTGTCAAATGGAAGCACTACTAGAAAACAAGAGGTACTGCGACTAAAAAAGTTTGCACGCATTAGGTCTTAGCCTAGATGTGTTCTGTTGATTATACAGTGTAAACTTATTAATTGATGCGCAGGTGTCCAATGTTTAGAACTTCTTTGTGAATCTGTGGTTGTTTTTTCTTGTGCAGATTGCCGGCCTAAATAACGAGTATGCTTTTGGGAGTAGACAATTGGAGAATGGCAATGTGAGTTCTGGGTATGATAGTCAGCCATTATCCACAAGTCCTGCATCAAACGCTCCTTCTGGCCTGGTAGCACCTGGGATTGATGAAAATGCACTCGCGGTTTCTACTGGGAAGGAGGCTGTTCAATATGATTTGCATCTCATGACTGAGCCATATGGGGTACCCTGCATGGTGGAAATATTGCACTTTCTGTGCTCTTTGTTAAATGTTTCTGAGCATATGGGAATGGGACCTAGATCTAATACCATAGCATTTGATGAAGATGTGCCTCTTTTTGCCTTGGTTTTGATTAATTCAGCTTTAGAGTTGGGTGGATCCCACATTCAGAATCATCCCAAGTTATTGAGTTTAGTTCAGGATGAATTGTTTCGAAATCTTATGCAGTTTGGTTTGTCAACGAGTCCACTTATTCTTTCAATGGTGTGCAGCATTGTTCTTAATTTGTACCACCATTTGCGAGCTGAACTTAAACTACAGCTTGAGGCTTTCTTTTCTTGTGTGATATTGAGGCTTGCACAAAGTAGATATGGAGCTTCTTATCAGCAGCAGGAGGTTGCTATGGAGGCTCTTGTTGACTTCTGCAGGCAGAAAAATTTCATGGTGGAGATGTATGCTAACTTAGATTGTGACATAACATGCAGCAATGTCTTTGAAGAACTTGCTAATCTGTTGTCAAAGAGTGCATTCCCTGTCAATTGCCCCTTGTCTTCAATTCACATTCTTGCTTTGGATGGCCTTATTGCTGTTATTCAAGGAATGGCCGAGAGAGTGGGGAATGGATCTGTTTCTGCACATACACCAGTGAATCTGGAAGAGTATACTCCGTTCTGGATGGTGAAGTGTGACAACTACAGTGATCCTAGTAATTGGGTTCCATTTGTTCGCCGGAGGAAGTACATAAAGAGAAGGTTAATGATTGGAGCTGATCATTTTAACCGTGACCCAAAGAAAGGACTGGAGTTCCTCCAAGGAACATATCTGTTGCCCGACAAACTTGATCCACAAAGCGTGGCCTGCTTTTTCAGGTATACTGCGGGGTTGGACAAGAATCTAGTTGGGGATTTCTTGGGAAATCATGACGAGTTTTGCGTTCAGGTTCTTCATAAATTTGCAGGTACCTTTGATTTCGCAGATATGAACTTGGATACTGCACTCCGACTGTTTTTGGAGACATTTCGATTGCCTGGAGAATCACAAAAGATACAGAGGGTGCTTGAAGCATTCTCAGAGAGATATTATGAGCAATCACCACTAATTCTAGCTAACAAGGATGCTGCGCTTTTGCTGTCATATTCACTCATAATGCTCAATACAGATCAACACAATGTTCAGGTAAAGAAGAAAATGACGGAGGAGGATTTCATTCGGAATAATCGGCACATCAATGGAGGCAGTGATCTTCCTCGAGAATTCCTGACAGAGCTTTACCACTCAATATGCAAGAATGAGATCCGAACAACTCCAGAACAAGGTGCTGGTTATCCTGAAATGACCCCAAGCCGGTGGATTGATTTAATGCACAAATCTAAGAAGAGTGCTCCATTTATCATGTCTGATTCCAGAGCCTACCTAGACCACGATATGTTTGCTATAATGTCTGGCCCTACCATTGCTGCTATCTCTGTGGTATTTGATCACGCAGAACATGAAGAGATTTACCAAACTTGCATCGATGGATTTTTAGCCGTTGCAAAGATTTCGGCATGCCATCATCTTGAAGATGTTCTGGATGATCTGGTTGTATCACTCTGTAAGTTTACCACCCTTTTACACCCATCATCTGTTGAGGAGCCTGTGTTAGCCTTTGGTGATGACACAAAAGCAAGAATGGCAACTGTGACTCTATTCACAATTGCCAATAGGTATGGTGATTACATCCGCACAGGTTGGAGAAATATTCTGGACTGCATCTTAAGATTACACAAGCTTGGTCTTCTTCCAGCTCGTGTGGCCAGTGATGCAGCCGATGAGTCGGAGTTTTCTGCTGACACAGGGCCTGGGAAGCCTGTATCAAATTCTCTTTCATCTGTTCATGTACCTTCCATAGGCACTCCTAGGAGATCCTCTGGATTGATGGGTCGGTTTAGTCAGCTCTTATCTCTTGAGACAGAGGAGCCGAGATCGCAGCCTACTGAACAACAACTTGCTGCTCATCAACGCACCGTTCAGACAATTCAAAAGTGTCATATTGACAGCATATTTACTGAGAGCAAGTTTCTGCAGGCTGAATCCCTCCTACAGCTTGCACGTGCACTGATTTGGGCTGCAGGACGACCCCAGAAAGGGAACAGCTCTCCTGAGGACGAGGATACTGCAGTTTTCTGTTTGGAGTTGCTGATTGCTATTACCCTAAATAATAGGGATAGGATTGATCTTCTTTGGCAGGGAGTGTATGAGCACATATCGAACATTGTTCAGTCAACTGTGATGCCTTGTGCTCTGGTAGAGAAGGCTGTTTTTGGACTTCTTCGGATTTGCCAGCGGCTGCTTCCCTATAAAGAGAACCTTGCTGATGATCTCTTGAAATCCCTGCAGCTTGTCTTGAAGCTTGATGCTCGGGTTGCTGATGCTTACTGTGAGCAAATTACACAGGAAGTCAGTCGCCTTGTGAAAGCAAATGCCTCTCACATCAGATCCCATGGTGGGTGGCGCACAATTACATCCTTACTCTCTATCACAGCCCGGCACCCTGATGCTTTTGAGGCTGGGTTTAACGCACTGTTCTTCATTATGTCAGAAGGAACCCACTTGTTGCCGGCCAACTATGTTCTGTGTGTTGATGCTTCAAGGCAGTTTGCAGAATCTCGCGTTGGGCAGGCAGAACGATCTGTGCGCGCACTTGATCTTATGGCAGGTTCTGTTGATTGTTTAGCAAGGTGGGCCTGTGAGGCTAAGCAAGCTGTGAACGAGGAGGAAGCGGTGAAAATGTCTGAGGATATTGGGGAAATGTGGTTCCGACTTGTTCAGGCACTAAGAAAAGTTTGTTTGGACCAGAGAGAAGATGTCAGGAACCATGCTTTGTTGTTGTTGCAGAAGTGCTTGACGGGAGTGGATGGGATCCCTCTTCTACACGGTCTCTGGCTACAGTGCTTTGATGCGGTGATCTTCACAATGCTTGACGACTTGCTTGAAATTGCACAGGGACACTCCCAAAAGGACTACCGCAACATGGAAGGCACTCTTATCCTTGCAATGGAGCTCTTGTCCAAGGTGTTCTTACAGCTGCTTCCTGATCTATCACAGTTAACAACCTTCTGCAAACTATGGCTGGGTGTTCTCGGTCGAATGGAAAAGTATATGAAGGTGAAAGTTAGAGGGAAAAAAAGTGAGAAGCTTCAGGACCAAGTACCCAAACTACTTAAGAACACCTTGCTTGTGATGAATTTAAAGGGAGTGCTCGTGCAAAGGAGCGCTCTAGGAGGTGACAGCTTGTGGGAGTTGACATGGCTACATGTCAATAACATTGCTCCATCCTTGCAATCTGAGGTTTTCCCCAATCAAGGTTCAGAGCAGCCCGAGACTAAGCTGGGTGAAAACGGAGGTCTAGTTTCGGATGAAAAGGGTAATGTACTTCCAACTGAAATGGCGTCGCCAGAAGTTTCTGGCACTGCAAATTAGCCTGTTGTATAGTTGCTTGCAACTAGAACTGGTCCTGTTCGTGCACGTTAATAAGCACGCGTGATCCCGAATACTTAGTTATTGTAGGAGGCATCCTGTTACGAAACTTTTATGTTACAGAAACTTGCAGACGACATCTTTGATTGTTTTTTTTGTAGAGCTGCTAGATGTGGATTATTACAGAGGGAACTGATATACATACTAGTGTTTGAAAAACCTGGCGGATTGGTCGTTTCTTTGTACTCATCTTCGTCTTCCTTCATTTGCCTCCGGATAATTCTGTTGCAGTGTTACTCTTTGCCTAAAGGTAGCTAGTGAATCCATCTATGTTTCTGTACTGCCTTGTTCATCAATGTACAGAATTCAACGATTGCCACACGTGACTCGTATTTTTACTCGGCATCTATCGTGCCATGTTTGACATCGATGATTCCAATTTCGTGCATCGCAAATTGTTGGTTCGTTCTGACTTCTACTGATGCGGTTGTCTGAAAGATGTTTGGTTGCGAAAGTTGGTATTTGATGATGCGGTATTGAGTCTTGTGTGGGTAGAGAAGGAATTAGATTACGGGCAATACAGCTCTTCCCCCAGCATTTGAATTCAACTTTTGACGCTTTCACAACCAGAGGGGTTCAACAATGTGGGAAAAGACCGAAAAGTCATATGGAATGAAATTTATTCGATGAAATTGCTTCGACATAATTATTGTAAAAACCATCATTCTAAGCAAACTACAAGGTTACGTCACCTTTTTAACTCACTGCATTTTGAGTTTAAACTCTCTTTCTTTTCCGTTAACGTAAATCAAATTTTACGAGGCAAACCTGAGCTTGGCTTTTTCGTTCTGAGCCCTCAAGTTGATTTACAAAATAACATGATATGTTGAATTTTAGCCGTATCATAACAAGTTTATAATTATGAATAAATCAAAATTAACGTACTTCAAAAATCTCATTATACACTATTGTATATTTTTCTTTCAAAGTATAAAAAGTTTGGAGTGACAAATAAGATTTTTGAAATGCCAATAACAATTCTTATACTAATTAATATACAGTTTAGTAATACTTTTCGTTTTTATATCTTTGAAGTCTCAAATTTGACCCATAATATTTGTTGTACGTTCGAATTCTCTATGATTTTACTACATATCTTTTGATCTTGAAGGGCAATAATTTTTCTTTGTATTAAACAAAAAAAGATATTTTTTTATGGGCATCATGAAAAATGAAAGAAATCAGACGGTCCACATTTGATGAGAATATATTGGAAGATCCCATTTTATGGCCCGCACAAAACAGCGGAAACCATTGTTATACAGTTCACCAAGACATCTGGTACCAAGGTGGTTGGTGAACGGGTCGAACCCGAACTTGACGATTAGAGCCGGCAACCACCGCGAAACCGGACTCAGAGGCTTCCGGCATGAGATCGCCGTTGCCGTCGAAGGGCGGGAATCTTCCGGGTTAGTGCCCATATGAAATTCGGAATTTGAATTTCCTTTTCTCACCCAAATCTGAGGCACCCAAACTGTGGGATTCGAAATGTTAAAGATCACTACGAATCCCCACTTTCCTTTTCACTCCCATTTCTTTGGGAGCTGCTGATTAGCATTTGTTTAGTTTCAAATTTTCTAATTAGAATCAAATCTTGAGTCTTTGGAATATGGATTATATTATTATTAGAATCGAAATTGTCGAATACTTTAAGGTTTTATGAAGATTTATAATGTCATTGAATGATTCCATGGCGGTCGTGATTGTTCGAATTTGGTGCTAATAGTTATGAACTTTTGTGTAGTTTCATTGCCCGGTTAGCTGATATGTTGGATTTCTACTGGGTATGTTAAGCTTGGTAGATCTTGAAAGTATGCGATACCCCATATGCTACTTTGCTTCGGTCGTAGAAGTTGGGAAATACTGGTAGAATCTGGGTTCTGTTGAACGATGGGGCGTCTGAAGCTGCAAAGTAGAATCCAGGAAATTGAGGAAGAACATGGGGAATGTGATGCAACGCATTCTAATCATGCTACTTTAGCATGCATCATTAATTCAGAAATAGGCACTGTATTAGCGGTTATGAGGAGGAATGTAAGATGGGGAGGACGCTATGTGTCTGGTGATGATCAACTGGAACACCCTCTAATCCAATCTTTAAAGGCGTTACGCAGGCAAATCTTTTCATGGAAGCACCATATGCATTCCATCAATCCTTCTGCGTATCTCCGGCCATTTTTGGATGTGATTAGATCGGATGAAACTGGTGCACCAATTACTGGTGTGGCTTTGTCTTCTGTTTACAATATCTTAACACTTGATGTAATCAATCAAAATTCCTTAAATGTTGAAGATGCCATGCACTTATTAGTTGATGCAGTCACTGGCTGCCGATTTGAGGTGACTGATCCTGCATCAGAAGAAGTGGTATTGATGAAGATACTGCAGGTTCTTCTAGCTTGCATGAAGAGTAAAGCATCTGTTATTTTGACCAATCAGCATGTTTGCATTATAGTGAACACATGTTTCCGTATTGTCCATCAAGCGGGAACAAAAGGTGAGTTGTTGCAGCGGATAGCTCGCCACACAATTCATGAAATTATTAGATGTATTTTCTCACACCTTCCAGATGTTCACCATGCTGAACATGCATTGCCAAATGGAAGCAATACCATCAATGGAGAGGTACTTCTAATATCAAAATTGACAAGTATTATTGGGTCTTAGCATAGAGGTGATCTGTTAATTCTCGAGAGTGAAACAAGAAGTTAGACCTGCAGATGTCCAGTCTTAAATACTTTTCTTATTCACGAATTTATGGTGTTTTTCTTGTGCAGATTGCAGGGCAAAATAATGAGCATGCTTCTGGGAGTAGACAATTGGAGAATGATAACATGATTTCTCAGTTTGATAGTCATCTATTATCTACAAATCCTGCTTTGCATGCTTCCTCAGGTCTTGTAGAATCTGGGATTGATGAAAAGACAGCTGGTGGTTCTAGCAGGAAGGAGGCTGATCAATATGACGTGCAACTCATGGCTGAGCCATTTGGGATTCCCTGCATGGTGGAAATATTTGACTTCCTGTGTTCATTGTTAAATGTGGTTGAGCATATAGGAACGGGTCCCAGGTATAATACCATAGCTTTTGACGAAGATGTCCCCCTTTTTGCACTGGGTTTGGTTAATTGCGCTATAGAGTTAGGCGGGTCCTCCATTCGGCATCACACCAAGTTATTAAGTTTGGTTCAGGATGAATTGTTTCAAAATTTGATGCAGTTTGGCCTATCAACAAGTCCACTTATTCTTTCAATGGTATGCAGCATTGTCCTCAATCTGTATCACCATCTCCGCACTGAACTTAAGCTACAGCTTGAGGCTTTCTTTTCATGTGTGATATTGAGGCTTGTGCAAAGCAGGTATGGGGCTTCTTATCAGCAGCAGGAGGTTGCCATGGAGTCTGTTGTGGACTTCTGCCGACAGAAAACTTTCATGGTGGAGATGTACGCGAACTTAGATTGTGACATAACTTGCAATAATGTCTTTGAAGAGCTTGCTAAAATGTTGTCAAAGAGTGCATTCCCTGTTAATTTGCTTTTGTCTTCAATTCACATTCTTGCTTTGGATGGTCTTATTGCTATTATTCAGGGAATGGCAGAGAGGGCAGGGAATGGCTCAGTTAGTGCTGTTCAAGCTCCCCCTATGAATCTTGATGAGTATACTCCATTCTGGTTGATGAAATGTGACAACTACAGTGATCCGACTCATTGGGTTCCATTTGTTCGCCGAAGGAAGCACATAAAGAGAGGACTAATGATTGGAGCTGATCATTTTAACCATGACCCAAAGAAAGGGCTGGAGTTCCTCCAAGGAACCCATCTCTTGCCTGACAAACTTGATCCTGAAAGTGTGGCCTGTTTTTTCAGGTACACTGCTGGGTTGGACAAGAATCTTGTTGGGGATTTCCTGGGAAACCATGATGAGTTTTGTATTCAGGTTCTTAATAAATTTGCTGGTACCTTTGATTTCCAAGACATGCATTTGGATACTGCACTGCGACTGTTTCTGGAGACATTTCGATTGCCTGGAGAATCACAAAAAATACAAAGGGTGCTTGAAGCATTCTCAGAGAGATATTATGAGCAATCACCACAAATTCTGGCTAACAAGGATTCTGCTCTCGTGTTATCATATTCAATTATATTGCTCAACACGGACCAGCACAATGTTCAGGTGAAGAAGAAGATGACAGAGGAGGATTTCATTCGGAATAATCGACACATCAATGGAGGTGATGATTTACCTCGAGAATTCCTTTCAGAGCTTTACCACTCAATATGCAAGAATGAGATCCGCACAACTCCAGAACAAGGTGCTGGTTATCCTGAAATGAACCCAAGCCGTTGGATTGATTTAATACACAAATCTAAGAAGAATGCTCCATTCATTGAATCCGATACCAGAGCCTACCTTGACCAGGATATGTTTGCTATAATGTCAGGCCCCACAATTGCTGCCATTTCTGTGGTATTTGATCATGCAGAACATGAAGAGATTTACCAAAAATGCATTGATGGATTTTTATCTGTTGCAAAGATTGCAGCATGCTATCATTTTGAAGATGTGCTCGACGATCTGGTTGTGTCTCTTTGTAAGTTTACAACCCTTTTAAACTCGTCATCTTATGAGGAACCTGTTTTAGCCTTTGGTGATGACCCAAAAGCTAGAATGTCAACAGTGACAGTTTTCACGATTGCCAATACATATGGTGATCACATTCGCACAGGCTGGAGAGGTGTTCTTGACTGTATCTTAAGATTACACAAACTTGGTCTTCTGTCGGCTTTTGTGGCCAGTGAAGCAGCTGGTGATTCTGAGTTTTCTGCTGACACAGGTCATGGCAAGGCCATAACCAATTCTCTGTCATCCGTTCCTATGCCCCCTCTGAGTACTCCTAGGAAATCCTCTGGATTGATGGGCCGGTTTACTCAGCTATTATCTCTTGACACTGAGGAGCCGAGATCACAGCCTACTGAAGAAGAACTTGTGGTTCATCAGCGCACCCTTCAAACAATTCAAAAGTGCCACATTGATAGCATATTTTCGGAGAGCAAGTTTCTGCAGGCTAAATCCCTGTTACAGCTTGCACGGGCACTCATCTGGGCTGGAGGACGACCCCAGAAAGGGAGCAGCTCACCTGAGGATGAAGATACTGCAGTTTTCTGTTTGGAGTTGCTGATAGCTGTTACCCTAAATAACAGGGATAGGATTATGCTTCTTTGGCAGATTGTGTACGAGCACATATCGAACATTGTTCAGTCTACCGTGATGCCTTGTGCCCTGGTAGAGAAGGCTGTTTTTGGACTTCTTCGGATTTGCCAGCGGCTGCTTCCCTATAAGGAGGACCTTGCTGATGATCTTTTGCGATCATTGCAACTTGTTTTGAAGCTTGATGCTCGGGTTGCGGATGCATACTGTGAGCAAATTACGCAGGAAGTTGGTCGCCTTGTGAAAGCAAATGCCTCTCACATAAGATCACAATTGGGGTGGCGCATAACTACATCACTACTCTCCATTACTGCTCCGCACCCAGAAGCTTCAGAGGCTGGGTTCGATGCACTGTTCTTCATTATGTCTGAAGGAGCTCATTTGTTTCCTGCCAATTATGTTTTCTGTGTTGACGCATCAAGGCAGTTTGCTGAGTCTCGTGTTGGAGAGGTGGAGCGATCTGTGTGCGCACTGGATCTTATGGCAGGTTCTGTTGATTGTTTATCAAGGTGGGCCTCTGACGCTAACCAATCTATGAATGAGGAAGAAGCTGTGAAAATGTCTCAGGATATTGGGCGAATGTGGTTGCGGCTTGTTCAGGGGTTGAGAAAAGTTTGTTTGGACCAGAGAGAAGAGGTTAGGAACCATGCTTTGTCCATGTTACGGAAGTGCTTGACTGGAGTGGATGGGATTCCTCTTCCACATGGCCTGTGGTTACAGTGCTTTGACACGGTGATCTTCACAATGCTTGATGACTTGCTTGAAATTGCACAGGGACACTCCCCAAAGGAATACCGCTACATGGAAGGCACGCTTATCCTAGCCTTGAAGCTCTTGTCCAAAGTTTTTCTGGAGTTACTACCCGAGCTATCGCAGTTAACAACCTTCAGCAAACTATGGCTGGGTGTTCTCAATCGAATGGAAAATTATATGAAGGTGAAAGTTGGAGGGAGAAAATGTGAGAAGCTACGGGACCAAGTGCCGGAGCTACTTAAGAACACCTTAATCGTAATGATTTTAAGGGGAGTTCTTGTGGAGAAAAGTGACGTAGGAGATGATAGCTTGTGGGAGTTGACATGGCTGCATGTAAATAAAATTGCTCCATCCTTGCAGTCTGAAGTTTCCCGTGATCCGATTTTAGAGCAGTCAGAGACTAAGCAGGGTGAATCAGGGCGAGTCTCTGATGCAACGGGCACCATGCTTCCAACTGAAACCGTTCCTGCTGAAGGTTCTAGCGGTGGTGGTTAAAAATGTTGTATAGTCATTGGAACCGGATCTGTTTTCTTTAAGGCATACTAGCAGATGAGCACACGTTGTGTGTGTGTACAACCGTCCACCTCCTCTCACGTTTTCCTCAAGCGCAACCGCTTCACTTCATTCAAACTATCCAAAAAACATCATGATTTCACTTACGTGTATGAAAAAATGATAGTGAGATAATTTCTCTTAATAACTGAATTTTTTTTTATCTTATGTAAATATGTCGATATAGAATTACTATTTTGCCCTTCTTATGTAAATATTGTGTATCTAAAGTGTGGAAAAAATAGGAAAAAAAGGGAAAAAGTTCAAAAGATACAAAATTACTACTTTGCCCCTTCTCATGTTAACATTGTGTATTCAAAGTGAGGGTAAAATTGGAAGAAAGGGGGCAATTTTTTTAATCTTATGTAAATATTTCGATATAAAATTACTATTTTGCCATTTTTATGTAAATATTGTGTATCAAATGTGAGGGAAAAATAGAAAAAAGGGGGAAAAAGTTCAAAATATACAAAATTACTATTTTACCCTCCTCATGTCAACCTTGTGTATTTAAAAGTGAGGACAAAATTAAAAGAAAAGAGGGTAAAAAGTTGACAAACCCTCTTCTCTTAATAGAATAGATAGATTAGTAAGCACACATGGTCGTCACCATTTAGTAGTACTGAGGGAGGCGGTCATGTTCTGGCATGCTACCTCTTAATTTTGGCCATAGAGTTGCAAGACTCGGGATTTAGCACACATGGAACTGCTATACCCGGTGGTCGGGGAAAACCCAAACGGATCAAACTTTATCATAGTAATCATCTTCAACTTCCTTCATATACTATCTTCTTCTCTACGCCGTCCTTATAACTTTGTTGTCTGAAGATATCATATATGTCGTGTTTCGTAGTAGGGTACTTAGGCCCCTCTTTTAACTCCCCACACCCCAATTTTTTGTTACGTCGAGAAAATCTGGAAGGGAAGGATTCATTTCTTGCCAGAGTGGTGAAATATTTTTGTTTGATTTGTTTACAATGTACAGAACTTGAGATTGCTAGTTCTAACTAGTACTTTTACCCGGCGTCGAACTTTTTTTTGTGCTCGTGTTTGACATTGATATTTTCAGGTTGATGAATCGCAATTTGTTGATCAAGTCAATGCAAGAAACTGGCTAAAAACTGAAATGGTTATCAGACGGACTCTAAACTTGTAAGGTAGTTTGATTTTAGCGTCAAAATTATTTTCTTTCGTTGCCAATCGCTTTTCTAACTTTCAAAATTATACCAAATGACTCATGAGGAGACTAGTGATGTTGCTACGAAAGTGAACATAAGTAGTGACGTGCTTACCAGTGCATCAACCTATTGATACTGATTTGAATATTCTCCACTGATAAAGAAAAATGATAATCATACTTTTTTTTTTCTCGTTTTCTGTAATTTTGATTATCGAATTGAATAAATAAATAAAACAATAAATAGGGATAAACATAATTAAGTATGCGCAACTGCAGAAAAGAGAAAGATAAAAAGGATATCGCAAACATGTAAACGGATATATTCTGCTTTGGGATCAAAGCGGATACGTTCTGCATTCGAATGAAAGAAATTTTGACATCAACTTAATATTGTCACATCAATCTTCAAATAAAACTCTGACAAATCATATTTGACACTCTAAAGATTCACCTAAGAGCTCTTAAATCTAGAGAACGAAAAAGAAGCACCCAGTGTTTATTACTAATTTTTCAACAAGAATTATATTCTTATTTGTCCACAATTATTACGACTGCTTAAACTAGAGAGTATAACCAAATTTTTTTTTAGGGGGCTAAGTTACATTATAGCCTTTTTAGTTAAAACTTAATCAAGAAATAAGAGCACGATTGAAGATGCTCTTACAAAATTTTAGTTTTCTTTTATTGTTTTATGTAATTTTTGTGTTGATTTAGAAGTCACATTTACACTATGTTAACCAACAATAGTCAACAATAATCATGAAGTTTTACTTTTAGCTATTCTTCAAATTGACTTCTTGTATTCCAAAACGACAATTAGATGCACAACGTGATATGCAAATATGATTTTTCCATCTCCGTAGTCTATAAAGGAGTCTAACATTTGACATGCACCGAACATAGATAAAATATCAACTGATGCAATTTCAAAATCTCGTGTGAGGATAAAACCTTTCATGACTTAGTTTTAGAAACTATCCTGAACAAAACATAAGGGGTAAAAATGTAAAAATGGGTTAATACTTGAAATGTGGGTATACTAATCTACACTGCCTATTAAAATTCTCTTTGTCAACTAAAGAACGATGAAAAGATTATTAGTCTTCTATTACAGAAAAAAATTATTGATGAGCAACAATATAACTTCACAAAACCAAATTTTACTGTTTTTTATTGAAACTCACATACATCTGATTTTAGCATATATCTAATATTAAAAAATACAAAATAAAAAATAAAAACAAAAACCAAAAACCTCCCTTTCCAATCCCTCTTTCTCTCTCCTTTTTTTTATCTTTTAAAAACAAAAATAAAAAATATTCATACACACATTGTCATATGCCAGTTGCTAATTACTATCTCCTCCAAAGAAGTTAGAGAAAATTTCTTATAAATTGTCCTTCGTTCATCTATTTGTCAACTCATTCTTCAATTAACTCACCGTATTCTAATTGTTATTTTGATATTTTTATATCTTATATTTATCTTAAAATCTCAAAATGAAATATATTGTCGAAACCAAATTGCTAACTTAAAGAAATAGTAAGTAGCGTTATAAATATACTAGATCAATCGCTACTTTTTAATGGAAAATGTTATTAGCACTTCAAAAATTTTATTCTACACTGCTTATAAGTGTATTTTTCTTTCTAATTATAGAAAGTTTAGAGTGCCAAATAAGATTTTTGAAGTGTTAATAATAATTCCTTTTTTAATTTGTAAATTAGATTGTTACCTTTGTTAAAAAACGGTGGTTTTTTTTTTTCACGTGGCATAATCAATATAATTTTATTATTCAATTCCTACTTTCTCATGAAGAAAGTTGAGATTTAACTATAAATCAATTTGTAATATAGAAAGTAGCCCGAGTTACTTATAAACTCATGCAAAGTCTCTCTTTCCATCTATGTGAGATCCATTTTCAACACACCTTCCACACGTGTGACAAATTTTCAAGTCTAACACATGGATAACATTGGAGCACATGCACGTTGACTTTCACACGTGAACCAACCTACTATGATATTATAAAGAAAGTTTAGATTTCACTATAAAAACTAATTGATAATATATAAAGTAGCTCAAATTATTATATACTTACGCAAAATTTATCCTTCTATTAATGTAAAATTCATTATCGACCACTCATGACATACTACATAGTACGTAGAACAATAGAAGGTAAGTTGCGTCCTTAAAAATGGTAAAAACCTGTCACATATCAGGTGGCCAAAGTTTGTTCATAAGCCCACATCAACTTTCCAATGGAGTGTCCGCAGTAGCTACTACCTAGGCCTAGGCTTAGGACTGTCACATTAGGCTTAACATTGGTAAAGCCAACAAAACGAAATACTCGACATACGAACCCCAAATAAAATTTAGAAAAAGCAGCGAAAAAGATTTGAAAATTTTTAAGTTTTAACGATAATAATAAAATAAAAAATAAAATAAATAGTTTTAGAGTTGACTTTTTAATGTAAAAATATAATTTTTTATTAAAATAAACAATACTGTAGATTTTTAGTTAAAACCTCCATAAATTTTATGATACATATTTATTTCTTCAAAATTAAAATTGAATAGTAAGTGATTAAAATGTTCTTGAATTTTGAAGCTTGAAAAAATGGAATTCGCCTTTTTAAAGTAAAAACTAAACCCGAAGCATCTAAAATTTGCTGTAAGACAGTTGGACCAATTGGTTAATAATCCTGATCATTTGGTATAATGGCATATATTAAAGTTGTGCTACTCAACCATCAAATTACTTTTTTTTTTTTTTTTGCTAATTCGAATTGAAGAGTAATATAAAAGAAAAATTAATGAAAAAAAATTTAAAAACTTTAAGTTTTAACGATAAGGATATAATAAAGAGTAAAATAAATAGTACTAATATTAATTTTTTAATGTAAAAATGTAATTTTTCATTAAAATAAATAGTACTATAAATTTTTTGTTAAAATTTTTTAAAATAAATTCGGCCTATTTCTAGGTTCGCACTCACATTTTGACATTGTTTGGATACAAAACTACTGATATCACTTTTGACAATATTAATGGTGAAACTATAGGGGCAAGTAACTGACAATGACAATTCAACATTATTTGATTTGATTAGCCGCCCAACTCGAGGTTTTTCTTCTTACAATTTGCAATGTAATATAAGGGTTTTGACTTTTTTCAGATCATGTTACAAATCGTTGAATTCATTAATATATTTGGATAACGGATCTTAAATTTTTAAATTTTTGTGTTAAAAGACGAACAAGTCATATGACTCGTCTGACAATGTAGGCCTTTCCAGTAAATAAATTACACGCCATTTTTAGTTTCAACCAAAGGCCAACACATATATACGAAGACCATCTCAAACCAAAGATTATAGGTCACTTTTAGCCCTAATTTGCAAAATTTGTCTCCAGCAGCCCCCACTCATTTAAAAAAAATGTACAGTTGGGTTTCAATTCTCAATAACCAGCTCTAATTAAATTATAATTAAAAAAATTGGTAGGCAGCTAAACTAGTCTACCGTTTTTGGATTTCAAATGCCCTGCCTGATGACAATTTAATTAACAATTAATTTAATTGTGCCTCCCCGTTTTTCTAACCCTAGGTCGTTAATCCACACAAAACTCATTACACCACGTACAACAAAACAATTCCAGTCATCAACCTCTTCAGATTTTTCCTCCCCTTTCATTCAACCTAAACTCAATTGAATTTGGACTGTTATAGATAGTTGGTGTTCAAGTAATCAATTATTAAAATTCAACACAAGAATTTTACTCCACAAGGTATTCTATACGACTTTACTTCATTAATTTGTTTTTGGCATTTCAATTTAGAATTTAGCATTCTAATTTAGAGATCAATGGATGAATGATAACATAATTATTTTTATATAAAGAGATATTTAATGGTATGGTAATGATTTGTTATACAACGCTTTCAAAACATGAAAACAATTCGAGGAATATTGTAATATATTGTATGAAAAACTTTATGGATTAATATATTAATGTTTTGTTCAATAAATTCTTGAGATTTTTAATTGTGACTTTGTTATTTGAGGATACCCCCGCTCATACAAATCTCTGGCTTTGTCCCTGCAGCAGTGCCAACATGAATTTGTTAAAAAGAATTAGGGCTAAGTTTAGTCAAGAATAGCCACTTAGTACTATTTTTCTAGTAGTATTCTTCACTTGTAAGTGAGGTTTTATGTTTGTTTCTCGCTAAAGGAGAATTTGAATCATATTATTATGGCTAATCCATTGTAATGATTAACTCACTCTCTTACTCTACTATAAATAATATCGTTTGTTAAATAAATAAATAAATAAAAGGTTATTCAAGTACAGACCATGTATACCAGGTTTCCAAGCTCCTCAACAGCCCCAACATGTGTATCACAAGCCAAATAACAAAATTTGACTCTACATGGCGGGAGATAAACAAATTTAATTCTACAATATTATTTAAAATATTAATTAAAAAAAAAAACTAAAAAATAGCTAAAGGCTCGATATAACGGAAAGGGATCATCTCCAGATCCATTCCACCTAATCCTCCTCATCAAACAATCCGGGTCCTTAAAATTTGATTAAACAACTAAAGTTATTATAACTTTTAAAGTGGATCCTTGTTTGTAACCGTTGTATCAAATTTCAAAAGTCCAAATTATTTACTAAGAAGGATTATATGAAATGAATCTGAAGATGATCCCTTTCTCGATTTAACTTAGAGATGGCCTTAAAAAACCAGAGCTAAATTTAGTTTAAGGCTAAATGCATAAAGCCCTTAAGCCTATCGACTGTTGATTGTCTTTAACATCAACGTGAAATTTATTTTTCACTAATTAATAGTAAGTCCTTTATTCTATTAACCTTTCAACAATTTTTTAAGTAAAAACAACCATTAAGATTTACATTAATAATAAAATAATATTTAACAATTTAATTAAAAAAACATAAAATTTGACATAAAACATTAAATTGTTACATTAACCGAACTGTCATCATTTGACATTTCTTATTAGGTATCGACGAGCTTCAACATCTTCATTTTACGTGAGATTGGAAAAATTTAGGCTGGTATGATTGGAGGTGGATAAAACTGGTGTTCGGTATTCTTTGGGAAAGGATCCTCACCGGATCTTTTTCTAAGGATTTCGTGGTCTCATCCGTTCATCATATATCGTGCGATCATAAATTATTTTAAAATTTAAAATTTAAAATTAAATATAAATAATATTTAACAAAAATAGATCGTACAATATACAATCAACGGATGAGATCATGAAACTCTTAGAATCCGTAAGATAAGGATCCGGCGAGGATCCTCTTTTCCGTATTCTCTAAGCTTCCTACATGACTGGAGACGGCATTAAGTATGGGTCATCGGTCGCGGTTTCTGGCGGTGATGTTTTCAGACATTGGCATTCGATACCGTGTCGCGACTCGCAGACAATGACGACTTCCCACTACTCCAAGCGCACGTTACCCCCACACTCCTTCTCTCTCTCTCTCTCTCTCTTCTCCGTCTGTATAAACTCAAAAAAGGAGAGATAAACTCCAATTCTTAACCTTGGCTTGCACACTTGCCCTGCACCTTTCCACCATCCCTGCTTTCTCAACGTCAAATCAAATTCCCGCACGTCACCTCATGAGGGCACAACGGTAATTTCGATATACAAAGGTGCGTTTTTTCTTCCTGGTGGTTGGCTGCGGTTGGAGAGTCCAGTTGGTGATGACTGTAGAGGATTAAAATCTCACTCAACTTGGAAGCTCGGAACTTGTAAAGGCAAAACCGGAGGGACAAGAAAAAACCAGGTACTCTGCAAAACCGCCTTTTTCTTTTTCCCTCATAATTTTTTTGTTTTGTTTTTATTTTGTTTTTGTTTTGTTTTTATTTTGTTTTTGTTTTGTTTTTGTTTTTACAAGTTTAAAGATATGTTATCGTACGCCAGGGAGCGTTGGGACCCTTAACGTACACCCCCCCGCAGCCCCCAAAGTGGTAAAAAGGTGCAGTCTTGCAGTAGAAATAGAGAGAGAGAGAGAACGAGAAAGAAAAGAGGAGAGATAAAACTGAAAATACAGAGGAGAAGAGGCCCCAACCACAGAAACAAAATCTTTGGGTTAGTTTGCTCGTACTGGCCAACCCAAGATTTCCCATTGATTAGACTTGAGAGAGGGCAAAGCAAACCAAGCTCCAAGGAAGAAAGAAGAAAAGCTAGAAGCTGCTCAAACTCAAAAAGCTTATCAGAGAAGAACACAAGGGATGCACTTTGTGGGTACCCAAAAATATACATATATATATATATTTTACTGTTGTGAGCTCAAATATGTGAATCGTTGGGTATTTTGGGTGGTGGGTTATGAAGATTGTTGAGGTTGGATTTGGTTTTTGAACAAGTAGGGTTAGGGTTGTTGGATTCTAAATGGGGTTTGTTGGATCTAATATTTCTGGGTTTTTAGCTTTTAGGGTTTTCAAGTAATAAAAAGGAGATTGGGTTTAGGTGGGTTTTGTGAAAAGGGATAAGGTTTTTGGATTCTATCTGTTGGATTTGGAGATTGTTTTTATATTGCTTATTGGAGAGAGATCTTTCAATCTGCTCCTGCAAGCAAGCAAACAAAGAAGAAGAAGAGAGAGAGAGAGAGAGAGAGGTGCAATATTAAAGAGAGAAGATAAAGATTTTATCTTTACCTTCCTTAATTAGCTAGATAGGTGGTTCAACCGTGGTTGTCGTTATGCATCCAAAAACAGAAAGAGTGTAAAAGCAAGAGCTTGGATTTGGATTTGTTTCCTTTCTTGCTCGGATTTGGATTTTGTTTTCTAGGTTTTTTTATTATATATTTTCCCAAGATTTAATTATAAGGCCATGGCGAATCGATGGTGGGCTGGAAATGTTTCCATGGGCGGAGGAGGTCATGTGGATTCAATCTCCTCGACTCCGCCGTCTCTCCACCTCAGAAACACCGAGGAACAACTCGACGAGCAAGACAACACCACCACTACTCCCACCAACAGCAGCACCAGCCCTCACAAGCAGAACAACAAGCACCACGAAGATGGTCGGGACAATAATGACCTGGAAGGCGATGATCAAGGCCCTAACACCGGTAGCGGCAGCCATGACAGCCTCGAGCCAGGAAGTAGCAACCGGAGGCCGCGTGGCCGCCCCCCTGGTTCCAAAAACAAGCCCAAACCGCCCGTTGTCATCACTAAAGAGAGCCCCAACGCTCTCCGAAGCCACGTCTTGGAAATCAGCAGCGGCAGCGACATTGTAGACAGCATTGCCACCTTTTCTCAAAGACGGCATAGAGGCGTCTCTGTCCTGAGCGGCAGCGGCATTGTCGCTAATGTAACTCTTCGGCAACCAGCAGCGCCAACTGGAGTGATTACATTGCACGGAAGGTTTGAGATTCTATCGTTGTCAGGGGCGTTCCTACCTGCCCCATCACCGCCTGGCGCGACAGGACTGACCGTGTACTTGGCGGGCGGCCAGGGGCAGGTGGTGGGAGGCACCGTGATGGGAGCATTGGTGGCTTCTGGTCCGGTGATTGTTATTGCAGCTACGTTCACAAATGCAACATATGAGAGGCTGCCACTCGAGGAAGAGCAAGGCGGAGAAGGAGGAATGCAGATACCGCAGGAACAGCAGCAATCAGGTGTGAATTCGGGATCTCGAGGTGTTGGTGAGAATGCTAGTGCAATGGCTGTTTACAATCTGCCTCCGAATTTACTTGCGAATGGCGGTCAGATCCCTCATGATGTTTTCTGGGGTCCTCCCCCTACGAGACCTCCATCTTACTGAGACAACAAAGATTTAGAGTGAGAGAGTGAGAAAGAAAAAGAGAGATTTGGTGTGATCACTGACTTGTTTTTTGGTTTTGTGCAAAAATATGTTTTGGCAGCTTTTATAGGCACAGCAAGCAAAGGTAGGAGGTCTATTTTGTTTATATCTTTTGCTTGTTAAATCTCAAGTCTGTAGTTTTGTTGTTAGGTTTTATTTACTTTTTGTTTATCAGTAGAGCTTTGTTTCGAAACCGGTGGATCATATGAATGTATTTTGTTCGTTCGATCTTTCGTTTAATTATCTGTAGGGGGAAAGAAGAAGAAATAGTCAAGAAGATGGAGGGGTTTGGAGCTATTGAAATTTCCATTGCAAATCGTTTGTGAAAATTCTTCGTTATTGGTAAGCTTTCCAAGAGTCTTTCTATGCATTGCTTTAGTGTCTCCGGTTCACTCAATAACGTCCCATGGATTATGAATTCATAAGCGTGTATGCACCGTTAAATTCAGTAATGTATGCCAACCGTTGATCTTCTGCATATTGTCATCTGCATCTTCCCAAAAATGTCGTTTCATGGATAATTATTGAAAGTCGAGTTTCCAGTTAAGTGCATGCTCCGACAGGAATATCATTGAGGTTTATTTGGATGGGAGATAACTTGATAGCAGGTTGGTATCGTGGCCTTTATGCTTGCCAGGTTTTAGGGTTTAGGGCTGTATGATTTGATGGGACGATCGACAGATTTGACAGTGTGTAGAGACTTCCTGTTTGGTCTAAGAGAACTGTTTACATAATTGATTCTTCTTTAATCCACGAGAAACATCTTGTTTATACAAGGATATGCTCATATATGAAGAATAATATAGTGCCATAGTTCTTAGTTAAGTTGTTTAGAGACACTTTAGGATTATGGAGACAATAGGGAGTTCACAGATGACAGTTCCCAATCATCCAAATTGATTGCATGTCGAGTGGTATTCTAATTAAACTACGGGAGGAGGATTCGAATTTGAGTAGAGAGAACTTTAGTCAACTTGGCTACGTCAGGGTCTGTGAATTACTTACGTGCCTTTTGTTTAATAGAGTTTACTCAGATGATTGTATGTGCTTTCCTTTCATGTTTGCGGTATTGATCAAGTAATGTTTGAGTAACAAGAAACTTTGGATCATTGGTACAATTGGATGTGAGAATTTTTTAGATGAATTTGAGATGGTGTTTGGTTTAGAATTAGATCTTTTTGTTTTTTGTCATTCTCCTTTTTTCCTGACACTAGTTTCTTTAAACAAGTGGTGAAAGAAATAATTGGTGGTGTTGGTCGCCTGACTTGACTGCTTTAGCTCATCAAGTTATTTGGAGTATATTGCCATTTGTTAGAAGAAGTGAGTTGTTAGGATTTATTTTGTTGTTTAATTTATAATATTTATTTAGGTGACGTCAAGAAAAAAAATGGTGGGAAAACTTCACTAATGTCAGTGCATGATAGTCAATTTGCATTATTTGGAAATTTGACACGGAATTTTGTTAGCTCATAGGGAAATGATGGCTATACGCCCGATGTCTTTCTACGCATTTCTGTTTAATCATGTTTTTATCAAATCAGGTGCTTAGAAGTAAAGAGAGGTGTAGGAGAAAAACTGTTGTGAGATTATCATCTCCCAAATATGTACAATGGGGATGTTATTGTAACGGTATTCTAAACTACTCATATATACATTGCTATGTGTTTTAACTTTCTTATAAAATACGATCACAGTGGCATATTCCGCTATAATTTTGGGGTACTTTCCTCTTTTGGTTCTTCACCAACTCTCCCCCTCCAAAGGAGGAAAAAAATGTTGGTCCGGGTCAAGGGTGGTTAAACAAGAGTATGGTAGTCGCCAAGTTGGTAAATCAAATTGAAAATTAAGGACAGGATAAGGAGCAGTTAACATCTCCAAGGATTCAATTGACTTCTGCATGTGTACTTTCTGAAAAACAATGCAGCGTCATGGTGTTTTTCTTCTTTTTCTGGATCAGCATGAATTGACTGAACATGCTGGAAATAAATGTACGCTGCAGGAACATGACCGATGACTGAGTCGTGTTAGGACTCGAAATACGTCGAAGGAAAAGGATAAACACATTCCACGTATCCCTCTAAGAACTTTTAAAGAGGGGTGTGCGAGTCCAAAAGGGGTACGAAAGTCAGCTATGAATGTGGATGTTAGCAATCCTTGATTTGGACTATTTTTAATGACGTTTTTTTTTTTTTTTTCTTTTTACGATTTTAGTTTATGATCAGAACCGTTTATTCTTACATCTTTGTTAATGATTAACTACAACAAATTAACCATGCTAGAAATTTTATGTTTTTTACAAACGATATTATTAGTGAGTCAAATTGTTAGTTGTTAAGAAAGAAGGGGAACAATGAGACAGAATCTGCACCAGAGTGCAAAAGTATGACCATTTTTTAAAGCATCATCTACTATGTTAGAAATTGTTAAAATGTTCCGATTAACAAAGTTAACGCTTTTTAGTGTTTAATTATTATTTAGTTATAATGCTGAAAAAGAAAGGAAGTAATGGCCTATTTATTATAAAATGCTCATAAACTCACCCTTGTCTATTCTTTTTACCCACATTTTAATAAATAAATTAATATCAATTTACCTCGTGTAAAATAATATTTAAGGACTAAAGCAAAAAAAGAAAGAAAAAAAAATCTTTTGTCTATTCACCATTTCACTGCAACTGTCTCAATTCTTTTAAATAAACATTTTCTTCATTGTTTCCAAAAAGAAAAAAAACATTTTCTTCATTTTCTACTTTTCTAGTTTAATCACATATAAGAGTTATTCACAACATTTTACTAATAAAATAATTATCTAAATCTTTGAAAAATGAAATGAGAGACCAGAAGAAGAAATTGGGTTTGGACGAGTGGAATCGGATTATTGCGAATTTGGAAATGGGACATGAGGATGAGATTTTGGGATTCGGTATGAGGCTTAGTCGTGGGATTTGGAAGGGGGTTGCGTTGGTGGTGGAGAGGGAAAGAAGAGTTGCAATCAGTTAGAGATATAGGAACTGACCAAAATTTGAAATATTAACTGAAATAAAAAT
The DNA here is from genome assembly GCF_041283825.1 of Pyrus communis. Classification (NCBI taxonomy): domain Eukaryota; kingdom Viridiplantae; phylum Streptophyta; class Magnoliopsida; order Rosales; family Rosaceae; genus Pyrus; species Pyrus communis. The sequence goes on along the minus strand of NC_142571.1, from coordinate 24,792,708 downwards.
CGGGAAGGAAGGCCTTAACGGTAGGCTTATCAGCACTCTAATATTTATTATTCTAACAAAATAATTTAGATATATATTAGAGGTTATTTTAGGAATAATAGTGGATGGAAAAATAGCACTTAAATTTTTTAATTTTTTGTGAAAGATGAGATTATATTGTGAGTGAGAAACTAAAATATTGAGATGGGTCTAGTTATTATATAATAATAGGGAGATGATTAATTGAATTTGAATTTAGTTACTTCTTTTTGTAGAAAATACTTTTAAAAAGTAATTTGGAAAATAGAAGATTTGGATATCATATAACACTTACAGAGATGAGAAATTAAAATGAGAAGGTTGCTAGCATTGTATGTTTTCGTTTGTGCGTTTGGGTATTGCCAGTCTTTTTAGTTGAGCTTATAAGGCCTTCCATGATTTGGAAATTTTGAGTGAAAAATGTTTAGGAGACTCTCTCAAAAGTTGGATTTTCTATGGATTTTCTGTCATATCATGTTTTTGCCACAATGTTTTATAAGATTGGCACGAAAATTGATGTTAAACAGTAAGGTGATAAAGAGTCCATAAAAAGTTTCACTTTAAAAGAGTCTCATTAGAATTTGTCATTATGAGTTTGATATTTGAAAATAGATGAAACTTGGTATACTAAGCATGAAACTTTGAGTTGAATAAAAACGCATTCATTCTTTACTGTAATGCATCGATTGTATATGAAGGAGGTGGGGGAATGGGTTAAACCTGCTAGGTAGGGAAGTGGGTTAAGCCTCACAATAGGCTAGCGATAATATGGTTCAAATTCATCTTTAGCGAGAATCGTATCTAAGGTATCTCACTTACAAGTAAAGAGGAATACCACTAGACCGTAGTACTAATTGGCCAATTATATAAAAAGTTAAAATCATTACTATAACAATGTTATACCATTATTACAAATCAAGTTCATACCATTATATTAACAAGAGAAATGTTGGAGAGACCATTTAAAAAGTGGGACTCTATATGAACTCTATAACACCTTATGTTTTTTCACAATCATTTATAATATTGGTACATAAATTAACGTTAAATTATCATGTTATAAAGAATTTAAAAAAAAAAAAATCACCACCAACTGTGAGCAGTGAGCCTTTGAGAGTCCCACCATAACACCATTACAGTGTTACATAATTCGCGAATGAAATTCATATACACAAACCGCGAGAAAGTTGGCACAGATTCTTGCCTACCTCAACACAAAGTGCACTTAGTCGTTGGTTGAGTATCCCAAGAAAGTGTGCGTCCCACCAGCTTCGAGAAGTTGATGCAAGTACGACCATTTTTAAAAAGAATGGTAAATTTTGAACATATAATTTAAATTTTGACCATTTACGTGGTATTTTGATATTTTTTAAAATCTTGTTCTCTAACTAACTGATATGTAAAATTAAATTATTAATTTATAAAATAAATTATTAAACTAATTAAAATTTAATAAAGGATATTTATAATTTAATCAGTAATTTGTTTACCTTCCTTAATTGAAAAGAAGAAAAAAAAGTAAGATAATTGCATTGGTTAACTCAACATTAATTGTAATAAATGATTAAACTAATTAAAAATTAATAAAATACGTTTAATAATTAATAAAAAAATATTTGAAGATGTTGTCAAATTTAACAGCTACCTCTTTTGCTGCAATCCATGTTATCGCCACATAAGATTTGACATTTCAGTTGGAGAATATTAGTGTGATTTTTTTTTTAATATTATAACTGATGTGTACATTTTGACATCTCCTTTAAAGATGTTGATTGGATACATTTTTGGGCTGCCCAACAAGTCTGTTCTCCTCTTTTTATCCAGGGGTAGGTTGGATCTAGTTCAGGCTTGACTGGAACAATAAAGTTATTATTCAGCCCAACCTTTTTCTCTCGGTCGCATTATCAAGGTAGACTTGGTCCGTATAGATTACGCCGGTCTCAATCGTATACATACAAAGTCACATCATTAAATTAGTCCTTTTGGTGAAGGATTTTCATGAAATGAAAGTTGGAAAAAAATACCGAAAATTTCAAATCATATTAAAACTGAACCGAAAAAATACAGAACAAAAAATCTCGAAAATTTTGGTATTGGAATCGAACCTGAATTGTTTGGTATGGGATTTGGTCTCACACTTTGAAATAATCCGTATTCTAGTCTCGAATCAAATTTTACTAAATATTTTATATATATCATTTGCTTACATACTTTGTCTGTATAAACATATTTTTTTAGAAAATAAGAAGGAGAGAGAAAGAGAGTAAGAACGTGGGGGAGTGAGAGGTTTTTTTTTTTAATATTGGATGTATTTTAACATCTTCTATAAGTGATGCTTTAATAAAAAACAGCAAAATTTGGATATATAAAACTACATTTTATGTGATAGAAGACTAATTTGTCCTGTTATCATGTTTTAGTTGAGAAATAAAATTTTATTAATTAGGAGATATATATATATATATATATGTTGGAATGTGCAATTGGCTATTATTATATTATTAAAATGATTTAAGTTTGTGGCGTGCTGACAAAAGTCTTATCAAACACATGGGAATGGGATGGGTCACGGGTGCTTTTGCTTTCTAAAGACAGAAGAACTCTCTCTCTCTCTCTACAATTACAACCCATAAACCACCTAACCCTTTATCTCTCTTTTATTTTCTGTCTCATCTCTCTCTACAATTACAACCCATAAACCACCTAACGCTTTATCTCTCTTTTATTTTCTGTCTATCTCTCACTCTCTCTCTCTCTCTACAACCTAGAAACCGGCACCTTCCACTCAATCCAACACCGCCTAACCCAGAAACATCCCTACTCACTCTCTCTCATCTCATTTTGCCCTTCTCATCTTCCACCGTATGATAATCTCACTCCGATGAACTCTCTCCACTCCGGCCACCACCACACCTCACGGCTTCATCCCCACCTCCGGTTCTCTCCAGTGATTCTCTGTGTGTGGGATTTCGAATTAAACTTAGGGTTTCGAATTGGGGGCTCGGGTCTATCTCTTCACTTTGTCTCTCTCTCGACCATCAATCTTCACTGATTCACTGTCACTTTGTCTCTAATTTCAATTTGGATTTTTAATGCAGGTTCGGATGATTTCAATTTCAATATAGATGATTTGGATTCTGATGCGGGTTCGGTTTCGGGAAATTCCGAAATACCGAAAATATTTCGGGAATCCCGAAATTTCGTTTCGGGATCGGTCATGAGATTTTCGTCCTGAAACTTTTCGGATCGGAATTTGATATGCGATTTTTGGTTTAGTATCCCATACCAAACCAGCATTTAGGTACCGCTATCAGAACGTTACGATGGTGTTGCACTCATTTATGTAAGTCGGAAACCATTTGGTGGCCATAAGCAGCAGTATTGGATTATCTTTAATGTAATCTTATGTTTAGCACTTACGGCTCAATCTTATTACTCTGGACTCAAATTTCGGACCCAAGACCTCCTAACTAAGCTGGACACCGACCTAGGACCTAGCACTTGAAGACCGGACCGAGGGTATCAAAACGCAACTTCAAATGATATTGTTCAATGAAGACACCTCTTTAATCTTATGTTATGCAAAATATTAACATTGTATGGTTATTAGAAGGAAAATTTTATTTAAACTCATGTAATCTCTTTCTACCCTCAACTTAAATTATAGATGTTAATTGTTTTTTTTAATCCCATTCTATAATTACCATCAAGTATAATATGAAATTAATAATAAAACCAAAATTTATCAATAATCCCACACATTATAATTAAACTCCACCATGATTTCTTGTTTATCTTATGTTCATTTCGGCTAAAATCCTATAATTTTTATAGAGAAAAACAAGTTTTTTTCAGTCCGAGGAAAGTGCTTCTATCGGTTGTGCAACATTAGCTGTTGATAAGGAGTTGCAACCAGACAAGGTGAAAGAAAAATGTTAGTTTCCAACTGCAAGCTTTCAGTGCACTTTGAGGCTGCAGAGGTGAGATTTCTTCGAGCATCGTATAACACATAATTGAAAACTTGGTGTTTGTGGAACTTTTCAAAGCAAAAAAAACAAAGGGCACTCTCTCTTTCATTCAGCATGAATAGTCCTTTGTATGTCGATCAACGCAAACCTTGTTCCGAAGGTACCCAAGTCCATTTCGAGATAAAGCCGCTCCACACACCCCCTCCCCCCCCCCTTCCTTGAAAAAAAAAAATTTGAAACACCCACTTGGGCTTCATCATTACTGCTTCCAACAACCATTGGTACTGTTGGACCTCTTGGCCACCATCTCGGTCTTACATGCTCGTTCTTCACGCCATTACACAACCCATTTCTTGAAAACTCCGTCTATAGACTGAACATCCCTGAAGCATCAAACACTTAACAACTTGAATTTGATGCACAACTACTATGACTACTTGGTGTTGGTGATGAGAGAGAGAGAGAGAGAGAGAGAGAGAGAGAGAGAGAGAGAGAGAGAGAGAGAGAGCATGTGTATGCGTATGCGTATGTGTCGAGGATGGCGACCATGGAAACATGAAGGAGGTTGCATTTGTAGCCATGGGAAATGCTATAAATGGGTGTAAAGATCATTTTACATTTTGAACTGGGTTTGGGATGATAGTTTAGGTAATAACTCTGGGTTTAAAGACATATTAATTCTTTAATAAAAATTAATATGGGTGTAGATAATAAATTGGGTGTAGAAAGAGGTTACATGGGTTCAAATAAAATTTTCCTTATTAAAATTGTCCTATCCAATCTAGTGCTATCCCATCTCATTCAATCTCCTAATGAAAATCCAATACAATCATGAGTACTAAGGGAAACCTTGGTTTTGAGGTTGATTTACAAGCCAAGTAAGTCAGAAGGAATGTAAACAAAGACGCTTATTCACTTATTTACTATTCACAAGATTTAAATCTAAAATATCTCGCTTATAATTTACAACTGAAGAAGAATATTCCTATTGGTGGAAATTGTAGATGGGAAAATCAATGTTGTAGTTTCCACCTTTGCTAATAGTTTAGCACACTCCTAGGTATTACGTGTTGGTATGATTGAGGCATTTTGTATATAAATTTGTTATTTTCTCAATGATGAATTGCAGTTTGAATAAAGGAGAATTAGAATGAATAATGCTCGTGTTCCTAGTTCCCCATATATGATTAACGTATCTTCACCGGACGAACATAATAATCCAAACTATTCATTCTCTTTATTATTATCTAAAGATCATATATGAGAAAATTCCTTCAATTTGGAGATCGTTTAGTTATTCATGTGCATCAAACAAATGAACAATTCATTATGACAATGCTGGCTACCTGTTATAAAAATCATTGATTGGTGACACAAATAGATGGCTAAACGATCTCTAAATTGAATAATTTTTTGCATATCTAATTTTTAGATGATGATAAAGAGAATGAATGATTCAAATTATAATCATAGGTGAGGGAACAAGTAAGTTCTTCCGTAAGGGAACACAAGCATTATTCAATTTATAAACACGGATTCTTCCAAGAAGAGATCATTAACTTGTAAATGGGCAAACCCTATCCTCGCCCAGAGACAGAATAAACGACAAACAACCTATAGTGATGTCTTCTCCTCCAAGTTTACTTTCCAAAAAAAAAAAAGGAATGTGTCTTTTTTACCCAAAGAGTTCTGTTTCATTTGATGAGATCGTACTAATGGGGACTCAAAAAGGACTTACTATAAAATTAAAGCATCATCTAACTTTTGTATTAGATGTAATTATCAACACATTTAAAAGGTAGCAAATAGTGGATTGCTTTGATGGGTAAGATTTTCCTCTTAAATTCATTGCGTCGTGTTTTGAATTTAAACTCTCTCATTCTTGCAGTTTAGATGATTTTAATGTAACTTATCATATTATTTGTATAAAAAAAATAGGGTAGAGTAAATTGTAATATGGGTCCATCCACTATGCTTCAATTGAAACAATGCTCTCTTAACTAAAAATCTATTACCATTGATCCATCAACTCATCAAAATGTGCAACTATGGTCTTTTTGTCAACTCTGTCAAAATAAGCCACGTGTCATACATGTGAGGCTAAATCAAGGGGCAAATATGAAAAATCAAATAAGAAAATTTGTATCAATGATCTCTTAACTTTAATCCAACTGGAGAAATTGTACCTAAAATTTAGCACAATTGGAGCAATGGTCCCTCAACTTTAAGCCAATTGTAGCAATGATCCTTCCAACATAACTCATTTTGACAAAATTCTGATGGAGTTGACGAAAATGACTATAATTACACGTTTTGCTGAGTTAATAGACCAATTGTAATGAATTTTTAGTTGAGAGACCATTGCCCTAATTTAATTAAAGTTGAAGGACTATTGATACAATTTACTAAAAAAAATATGGGATAAAAGTTGCTTCCGAAATTATCAGTAATTCCCTTGTAAAAGTACTTAGGAATTCCTTCTAATTGTTGTCTAAATTTTATGTTTATTGTCTTATCCAGACAATGACATTTTTGATAGAAATGAAAAACAAAAAACATTCAATAAAAATTTAAGGGCTTTCCACATATTCACGTGCGTTTGCGTTTTAGAGCATTTCAGCGGTCCAAGAAAGGCAAAAGCAAGGGCAATTCTAATGCGCCAAACCCACCAAAATTCCTACAACGGTCCAAATAATGGAGGGCGAATTGTGATATTCTGCCTTAACTTTGTCTTACCATGACAAAATGGGAGAGAAAAATTTTAGTTGTGTTCATATCTTGCAAGCTTTTTATCCATGATAAATTTCACTTGTTCTTATAATTATTGTTTGGCTTTCCTTTTTAATTCTTCTAAATTGTACCACACATGTTCTACATAGTTTTAGGGTTAAAATGCTTCTTTTGGGATCATACTGCTAGAAATATTCATCTCAAGAGCTTAACTTCTCACATTAAAGGTTTGTTCATACATGTGCATTTCATGCTAATATTTCCAGTTCATTTTGTCTAATGGTTTTGTCTTGTCAAAATATCTCGCTGCTTTCCAGTTTGCTGGACACATACTTTAAGACAACCCACATAAGTCAACTGACACTTTTTCCCGAGAGTGATTTTTAACCTTAGATCTTTCCTGATTGTTTATGGACTTGGCTTGCTCCCTTTATTTGAAATATCCATGCCTCTCTTTATAACGATCATGCTAGGGTTCATTTGGTTTTTGGGGTTTGAGATTGGAAAAGTTTTTTAGAGCCTTCTTTTCATCTTCATCCTAGATCTCCTAGGAGCATCAAACATATTTTATAGGTAATGTTCTTCATCGAATATTTATAAATCTATCTTTAAAATTGGGGTTTTTAGTTAAAATGGTCCCTAAGATTTGCATAATACATAACTTTGGTCGTTGAGATTTAAAATCAATAGAAATGGTCTTTGAGATTGTTCACCATCCATTATTTTGGTCATTCTGTTAAAAAACTCTGTTAAGTTGAGGGTATAACACATAACTTTGGTCCCTGAGATTTGCATAACATATAATTTTGATCCTTGAGATTTGCATAACACATAACTTTGATCCCTGAGATTGTTCACCAACCATCATTTTAGTCATTCCATTAAAAAGCTCAGGGACCACTTAACGGAGTTTTTTAATGGAATGACCAAAATAATGGATGATGGACAATCTCAGAGACAACTTCTATTGATTTTAAATCTTACGGACTAAAGTTATGTGTTATGAAAATCTCAAGGACCATTTTGATTAAAAAACCTTAAAATTGCTTTCTTAAATTCGTTTTATATGCTCATTTGTTTTGGCTAGGAGTTTTAAATTTTCATGAAAGAGTTATTTTTAGCTTGGAGTTGCCTCTTTATTCTTACTTGAAAACCTTAGCCACAAAATCACATTCATGCACTAAATACCTACATCATTGCATATCAGGGTAGATTGTAATTGTGATTTTGATCTTTGTTTTTAGGTCAAAATTTCAAGTTTCAAATATTCAAATTGACATCTTTTTTGGATTCGTGTCAATTTCATCTTTCAAGTGTTTGACTGGTGAAACTGACTAGACATTCGAACTTAGATCTGCATATCATTTCCATATCATCACATGCATAGTTTGTGTGTTGGTCTCAGTGCCACAAGGTAAAAAGTTCAGGATGAGCTGCCACCTTGTAAAGACTAGAGACAACACTATTTCGGTGCCACAAATTGAAGAGCTCAGGAGGAGTTGCCATTTAGTGAAGACCGAAGGAATCCACCTCGTGTAAGGCAATGTTGCACAAAGATAAAACTGCTTCGTAGATAGGGATCTAGAAATTGAGCTTGTGTGGTCTTTGTATGAACCTTGATTATACTAGTAGATTGGACTCAGTGGAAAGTCCCCAATTTTTTAACCCATAGTTTGTGTGTTGTTCTCCGTGCCACGAGGTGAAGAGTTCAAGAAGAGCTGTCATCTTGTGAAGATTGGAGACAACACTATTTTGGTGCCACAAGGTGAAGAGCTCAAAAGGAGCTGCCACTTCGTGAAGACTGAAGAAATCCATCTCATGTAAGGCAATGTGGCACAAAGGTAAAACTGCTCCGTAGATATGGATCTAGGAATTGAGTTTGTATGGTCTTTGTATGAACCTTGGTTATACTAGTGGATTGGACTCAGTGGAGAGTCCCCAGTTTTTTAAACCCAGATGTGAGTTTTTCTGGCCAAAAATTTATTGTGTTTGTTGTCTTTTAAGCTTGTCCACATATCTTATTTTCTTGCATATGTTTCATGCATCCTATGAATTGTTATTTGATAGTGTCAAACTAAGTTTACATTGCATATTATAAGCAATGAACTGAATTGTTGTTGACTAGGATAACTTGTAGTGAACTAAGCTTGATTTGTAGAATTGCGTTGATTAACTGATGAATCTGTACTTAGTTGACTAGTGAGCTTGACTAGTCAATCTGACATACTTTAATTCATAATTGCTTTGTCATTGATGTTTGCATAATGAATTGATTTGTAAATGTGTTCAAGCGTATGAATTATTGTTGTGAAACTAATCTGGACAAACTATGATTAGTTGAACGTATTGGTCAATTAAGTTTTGTTCTTGCAACTGCACTTTATATCACTAACTAACTTGTAGCTAGTTGACTAGCTCATTTGACTAGTTTACTGTGTAAAGTTAAATTTTTATTTGCAGGATATTCCACCTAGTACCTCTTTTCACAAGTGTTAGGCTCCATCAAGCCGTTTTGAATGCCCGTCCTTCTTTGCCAGGCTTTGCGTCTGCTGGCTTAGGGTAATGTCAGCATGGCGTTAGCTACCAAAAAGCAGGTCTCAAACCTTTTCTTTAAATCAGAGCCCAATGGCTCTTTGCAAGGTTTGGCCACAACCGTTGATTTTTCAAAGGCCTAATGGTCTGGACCGTTGGGTTTTCAACGGTAAAAGAAATTGAAAATATGATCGGTATGTCACGTGGCACGACCTGGTGCGTCTAATTTTCAAATGAGTAAGGAAATCAACGGTTAGGATCAATCTAACAGTAGAAAATGGGAAAAATAGAAAGAAAAAAAATAATATTTTCACTATCAGGGAAGACGTTTCTTTGCTTGAGGCTTGGGTGCGTGTTGCTCATAACCTAATCACGAGAAATGAGGTGAGTATGCGACAAATGTGGAAGAAGATTCACGCACAATTCTTCGAGTAAATTCAAAGCACAATATCTAACGTTGGATGCCCTAGGTTGTAGGCTATTGAGAATAATATTGTTTTAATATTGTATTTGGTTATATTAGTACGCTAGGATTCGCCTTTTATTTTTAATTAATTATGCTTGTTATAATGCTATGTTTTGTTTTGTATTTGAAATTAAATTATTGGAGTTAAACATGAAGTTTTATTTTCAAATAACAAACTTACATAGTTCATACTTAAACACACTAAAAGGCATAAAAAAGCAAAAAATATATATTTGTAAATAGTAATTACCTTTACTTTTGCCTAACAGGTGGAGTTGCACAAATGTAATTACTTTTCATATTGACAATTACATATCATTGCCCTTACCCTCCTCCAACAGGTGGAATTACTATTATGAAATCACTAATTAAAGCACTTCCAGCGATGCACGCACAAATATTGTCGGACAAAAAATGTTCTACCAATTGCAAAAATGGGGGGTAATTCGTGGGACTCATAGATCTCGACTGCTTACCCAATTGATGGTTGTTTGTGGTTGTATCAATTGGCGATGCTAACATCGTTGTGATGTCAACCATGTTTTTTATTTATTTAGTTATTTTTAATCCGGATCCTTGTTGGATTCTCTTTGTGAGGATCCCGGGGATCTGTCAATCCTGTCCGTTTATCGTACATCGTGTGATCAGAAATTATTTTAAATATTTTTATTTAAAATTAAACACAAATAGTACTTGACAAAAACTGACCGCACGATGTACGATGAACATACATGATTCCCGGATCCTCAGGAATTTCACCAAAATGATCCGAAGAGGATCTTGTTGGCTTTTTATTTATTTATTATTTTTATTTTTATTTTTGTTTAGCACTGAAGAGAAAGTGAAGCCAATAACTTTTGTTATCGTGGGGCCCGCATGGCTTTAATACAACAAAGCAGCAAAAGCTTTTCCATGTGACTTGTCCTCTGTTGTTTAATCTTCAACGGTCAGGAGATCGAACGATTCTATAATATGCAATTTATAAAATTAAAAAAAAAATTGTAAACAATTTGAAAAGTTAATGAGAACACTATTTATAACAATACAAAAATATTATATTGTTGTAGGCCTATTTGATTGAACTATTCTAGAGAATAGAGAGAGGGAGGTCGGCGGCAATAAGAGAGAAACATAGATTTAATTGTGAGGTGTGTGTTGTATCACCCCATTGTGCATTTATTTATAGTAGTAGGATAGGTTAAATCTTTACACTTTTAGGATTACAACTCTAATAGGATATTAACTACTAAAGGGAATATTCAAAGATATCCCTAGATACACTAGGATTTATACAATCATATTCCTATTTTAAATATGATTGCAACACTCCTCCTTGAGTGTGTAAATACTTAAACAAAACATCGCATCAGATCTTCAGTAGATAAGGTAGAATAGTTGATGAAGTCGGCGGTACAACGGGCAAATGCGAGTCTCAAATCTAAATAAAGTATGCATTGGTAGTAAAACTCACAAATTCTTGCTATGGTAAAACTCAAGGTAGGTGAAAACCCATAGACTAAGGAGAAAAGTGAGAAGTATGCATAATGTCTAAAAAAAACGTCAAAGAGGACGAAAGTAATGAACTCAACGGAGTATGATCATCTCATGATGGGTGCCTCATCAAGACCTCGTTAGGTAGCAAAAACCCAATGGGAAAAATGCTCATAATCGTAGGAAAAATAGTACATTAAGATCAAATGAGTATGCTTATGGATATTCCTCCTGAGTTAGATATAACTTCTAAATAAGAGAACTATAAGCAATTCAACTCAGATAATTTACGCATATTGATTCCTTGGACGAGCTTCTGAAAAGTAGACTTGGGCAATGACTTGGTGAAGAGAACGGCTAGGTTGTCCTGCGAACGGATTTGCTTGACTTCAGTGTTCTAATGCTATTGTTGCTGGTGAAAATAAAAGAACTTCGGCGATATGTGCTTGTTGTTGTCTCCCTTGATGTATCCATTCTTTAACTGCTTGATACATGCTGCATTGTCTTCAAAGATTGTCGTAGGAGGTCAATGACAGAAGTAATACCACTAGTGTTTTGAATATGTTCCATGATTGCTCTCAACCAAAAACATTCACACGATACTTCATGCAGGGCAATAATCTCAGCATGGTTCGAAGAAGTCGTAACTAGCGTTTTCTTGGTAGACCTTCAAGATATATCAGTGTCTCCAATGGTAAAGACATATGACCTTCAAGATATAGCAGTGTCTCCAATGGTAAAGACATAACATGTTTGAGAACTGCCCTATATGGGTCAGACAGATATCCAGCATCTGCGTAATCAGAATCAACCCAAGAACTGAGAGGGTGGCACTTCTCGAGGATTTGTGGGTGTAGAACAAGCCCAAATCCATTGTACCCTTGAGGTAGCGGAAAATGTCTTTAACACCATTCTAGTGTCTGGGTGTGGGCGCATTGTTGTATCTAGCCAATAAATTAGCAGGGAAAGAGATGTCGGGTCTAGTGCATTGAGCCAAGTACAATAAAGCCCCAATTGCACTTAGGTATGGAACTTTGGGTTCCAAAATCTCATCCTCATCCTCATTTGGACGGAAGGGATCTCGTTTAGCATCTAGAGTTTAAACGACTAAAGGAGTACTCGAAGACTTTGCTTTATCTTCATTAAAACATCACAACACCTTTTGGGTGTAGTTCAATTGATGCATTAGGATTGCATTCGAACAATGCTCGATCTCCAGGATGAGGCAATATTAAGTTTTCTCAAGATCCTTTATCTTAAATTTTGATTTCAAGTGAACGGTAATTTCCTTAGGCTCTGCAGGAATTTTGATGAGGTTCATGTCGTTGACATAAACTGCAACAATCGCAAATCCAGAATGTGACTTCTTTATGAACACGCATGGGCATAATTCGTTGTTCACATAACCCTGACTTGTTATATTCACTCAGATGGTTATACCACATCCGGCCGGATTGTTTCAATCCGTAAAGTGATCTCCTCAATCTAATAGAGAGTGTTTCGTGGTCTAGAACTATTTGAATCAGTCAATGGAAGTCATTCTGGAACTTTCATGTAGATTTCTGAATCTAGATACCCATAGAGATACGCGGTTACCACGTCCATAAGCTGCATATTCAGTTTTTTCAGAAACTACCAAACTGATTAGGTAGTGAAACGTTATGATGTCCATTAAGGGGAATACGTATTCTCATAATTAATCCTAAGGCACTGAGAGAAGCCTTGCGCTACAAGGCCTGCTTTGTATCACACTATTTCATTATTCTCATTACACTTCCTTACGAAAACCCATTTGTAGCCCATATGCTTCACATGTGATGGAGTAGGAGCTATAAGTCCAAACACCTTACGTTCCGCAAGTGAATCGAGTTCAACCTGGATTGCTTGTTTTTAGTTTAACCAATCTATTTGACATCGACATTCATCAACGGAACTTGGTTCAATGTCATCGCTAAGCATGATGTTAGTAGCTACTGTGTATGTAAATGCATCATCGACGATCATCTCATTCCGATTCCAAACCTTATCCAATACTGCGTAGTGGGTCGCGATTCTCGGGAGGTCGGGTTGTCTCATCTAAGGCATCATTGTAATCTAGAATAACCCCATGCATTGGAACATATGGGTGAGCGATGGTCTGATTCAAACTAGGGTCACTAATTGGTGCTGATTTCCTCTTCTGGGGTTGTGAATCCTTTGAACCAAGGGGTCTGCCATGCTTAAGGGTAGGAGCAAATGATTGGCTAGCCGCCAATGTACTAGGCCGCGTGGAAGTTGCAGCATTTCCACCTTCAGGGACGGTTCGGCTTTCCCAGGTAGTGTTACGACGTACACAAGGTACGTCTATCCTTGCAGGTACGTTTGCAGCAGGTATATGTGATATTGTCACCTTAATTAGGTCAGTAAAAGCATCTGGCATACTCTGAGCAATCTGAAGATCTATAAATCGTCACACTTTAGTTTAAGACTGGGCAGTGTGAGGATCTAGATGAGATATAGTAGGAGCATACCACGACAATTCGTGGCGTTCTCCAGGAACGTTAGCATGCTTATCTCCCTCTAACGACGGGAAAACTATTTCATCAAAGTGACAATCCGCAAAACGTGTGGTAAAGAGATCTCCTGTCAAGGGCTCTAAATAACGAATAATTGATGGCAAATCATAACTGACATGGATTCCCATTTTTCTCCAAGGACCCCTTTTGGTACGTAGTTGCATTATTAGCACATAGACTGCGCACCAAACACACATAAATGCGAGACATCAGGCTTGTATCTAGTAACCAATTGTAACGGTGAATGAGGTTGGGTAGTTGTGGGCCTTAGGCGGACCAGCATAGTTGCGTACAATATTTCATAGCCCCAAGCAAATATCGGCAGTTTGGTTTGCATAACCAAAGTCTGAGCTATCAATTGAAGATGTTTTATGAAAGTTTTTGCCAGGCTGCTTTGGGTGTGAACATGGGGTACATGATGTTCTGCTTCAATCCCTACTAACATGCAATAATCGTCAAATGTTTGTGACGTAAACTCTCCAGCGTTATCCAGTCGAATCGACTTGATCAGATAATAAGGGTGGTGAACCTTTAGCTAATTAATTTGTGCTAGGAGTTTCACAAATGCAGCGTTATGTGTGGACAACAAGCAAACATGTGACCATCGTGTTGATGCATCAACTAACACCATAAAGTATCTAAATGGTTCGCATGTTGGTTGGATAGGTCCACAAATATCCCCTTGAAACCTCTGAAGAAACTTAGGATGGTTGTGAATAATCTTTGTAATTGAGGGTTGAGTATCCAACTTCCCTAAAGAACATGTTTTGCATGGTGGGAATCCAACGTAAGGAGGTAAATGATGTCCATGTGATGATTTGAGGATACGGCGCATCATGTCATGTTCGTGATGTCCCATACGGTCATGCCAAAATAGTAAAGTGCTCTGGAACTCAGGCACAGGGCCCGCCACATGGTGGGCTTTTATGCCTCGAATGGTTGTTATGTACAACCTCCTCGGGAGATATTCCAACTTCTCGTGAATACGCTTTTGGCCATACTCATAAGAAGTGATACAAAGAAATTCAGAACCATTGTCTTCAGTTGTTTCAACATGATATTGATCATCTCGAATATCTCTAAAAATCAGCAACGTTCTTCTGGAATGTGGAGAATAGAGGGCTTCTTTAATGGTTCAGACGGTACCATTGGACAACATGATACGAGCCTTTCTGTATCCTTCAATTAGGTTGGATAAGCCTGGGAGAGTTGTCAGATGTGTGTTCTTAGGTACAAAGTTAGTAAAATAATGTTGCTCACACAATATGGTGTGCGTGGTAGCACTATTAGCCAGACAATTAACTTCCCCATTAGACGTACCTAGAAATAAATTGATTGAATTGCTCACATGCATAAATATAATTCCATTCATTCAATTAATCAATTCGAGAAATAATATCCATAAAACAATATTCCATAATTCAAAACAAACCAAAACCAAATAAATTATTCCAAATACTTAGAAAAATTGTCCAAAAATTAAATCATAAACCAAGAAATTATGGGCCACTCCTAGTGGGTTCGGCCACTAGGGGTAAAACACCCTAAAAGCATGTCTAGAAGAATAAAAACTTATTTGTCCATAAGAGCTGATGCCTCCTGAAAATTTGATATCTCCAAGATTGTAGTAGCATCTTTGGGATGATCCACATGCGCAAAGTTAGACTCATGATTGGAATATTACTTGGCAATGGCCTAGGGGGTATCTCTACATACTCGTGAAATGATCATTTGATCCACAACGGTAGCACATATCCATTTTAGTAGAAGCTGATTGAACGGTAACTTTTCTCTTGTTCTTAAAGTTTGGGGCCTTAGGGGCAATGTGTTGGCGTTTCTAGATCAAATTTCCTCCCTTGGGTGGGCCTTGGCTCTGTTGACCTTGGGCCCGTGGTGGGGCTTGCCACCCATTAGCACGGCCACAACGATTTTTGCATCGTTTGTGGCTGCTAGAATTGGTTGCATGCAATTTAGGCACGGCGTTAGAGCTAGTGGGTTGAGCTTGATGATTTTTCATCAAAAGCTGGTTCTATTTTTCAACGAGAAGTAAAATAGAGATCAAATCCAAAAAATTGGTGAACTTATGTGCCATATATTGTTGTTGCAGGACAATATTGGTGGCATCGAAGGTCGAATAGGTATTCTTCAGGAGATTTGATTCGATTAAGTCCACTTTACAAAACTTAAGCAGTGATCGGATTCTACAAACTTCAGAGTTGTATTCATTCATGGACTTAAAGTCTTGGAAGCTTAGATGCTACCATCGTGTCCTGCTTCAAGCAAGTAAATGTATTTCTAGTGATCGAAACGGTCAGCTAGAGCAAGCCAGAGGATGCGTGGGTCTTCCTTAGGGAGGTACTCGGTCTGCAGTGCATCATGGATGTGTCTTCGAATGAAGATCATTGCAGTAGCTTTCTGAGCTTCGTTAACAAATTTGTCGTCGGTATGTGCCTCGATGGTGGCTCTAATAGCCTTTGTAGTAAGATAAAGCTTCACATCTTATACCTATTTCAGGTAGTTTCTTCTAGATACTTCCAAAGCAGTGAAATCGAGTTTGTTCAAGTTTGACATGTCCCTAAAATTGGCGTTGGGTCAAAAAAGGTAATGCGGCCCAACCAAAAATGGGCTGGTTGCGATATAGGGATGGCCCTGCAGCATGGTTGCAGGCCATAGGGCCACGGGGAGGACTACAGGCCTCAGGCCCAGGGATCTGGGTGAGCCCAGTAGCAAAAGTTGCTCGTTTGGGCCTAAAAACCATGCAAGGATCAAGCCCAGCCCAAAGCTGGCTTGCAGGTTGGTGCGGGGAAGCCCAGCCGAAGCTGGGTTTCTGGTTTTTGGGTTAGGGTAAGTCAAGCCTAGTAGCATAAGGTTACTAGCAAGTGGGTCGAGGCATAGGCAAAGCCCAGCAAGTGAAACAAGCTTGCTGCAAGTGGGCCAAAGATGCAGGACCAGGCCCAGCAACACACGGGTTGCTGGTAATGGGTCATGGGTGCGAGGGTAGAGCCCAGCAAATGGCTACGGGGTGTGTTAGTAGGTGGGCTGGTGCTGCAAACCCAATCCGAACCAAACCCAGGCCAAGGAGGTCAGGTTGTCTTTGCTCGCGGCAAGCCCAACGGGTTGCAACCATGGGTCAGACGTCAAAACGACATCGTCCTGGTGGTGTGCTCCACGCGACTAGGCTGCAGGCTAATGCAGTGGTAGCGGCGGTGCCACGGTGGTGGTGTGGTGGCCGTGCAGTAGAGTTTTCCATAATTGTTTTTTTTTTTCCCGACGTAACTAGGGTTTGAAAACCCTAAATTGCTTCTAATTTATTTATATGCTTTGACTCTCAGATTCCACATAGTAATATAATTACGTAATGCATGAAACATACATATATATATATATATTGACAAATATATGAAACATATACGATATATATATCGGAAGGAAAATATAAATATAGAGGGGTTCATGCATCATGGGGAATGTTTTCATGCTTCGTGTTTCAAATATCTTCCTTTATTTTAAGCGTACCTGATTGACAGAAAGCAAATAAAAGGCTTTGAATTTTGTAGAAGAGAGCCTCCTCCTACGATCCTTCAGTTCCTTAGCTTTTGGCAAAAACGTGCTGATAACGTGTTGTAGACCTATTTGACTGAACTATTCTAGGGAATAGAGAGATGGAGGCCGACTGCAATAAGAGAGAAAGAGAGAGATTTAATTGTGATGTGTGTTGTATTATCACCCCATTGTGCCTTATTTATAGTAGTAGGATAGGTTAAATCCTTACCCTTTTAGGATAACAACTCTAATAGGATATTAACTACTAAAAGGAATATTTAAAGATATTCCTAGATACACTAGGATTTACATAATCATACTCTTATTTTAAATATGACAACATCATATATAATATATATTTTTTTTTTTTATAAATACCCAACCATCTTTCTCATTCCAAAACAAAAAATAATCTAACATGTTCGCTAATTATTAAATAACTTTATTGTGCACCAAGGCAATTACTTTTCGCCATGGCAATGACAAACATATAGAATTGCACAAAAACAATTATATATTTTTTACAATGAACAGTAACATCATTGAACTGCCATTACCTACCTGGACAATAGTAAAACGGATGGAAGTGCTCTTAATTTCATAAACATTAACATCTTAGTACTTCCTCAAGGGCCTCAAAACACCTAATTTCATAAAGCACTTAGATTTATTTTTGTCAAACACTATAAAAAGTGCTTTAATTAGTTAGTTGAAATCAACTTTCAACACTCCCGTAATCAGAGTCTGAATGATACTCACTCTCAACTGACTACAAAAGTTTGGCGTGGGTATTGTAAAACATAATAAAGGTTTCATGCTGAATATGATCTTGGAAAAGGTAAAAATAGGGTAGCCACGCATAACTGATGCAATACCAGGATATTTTTACATATTCAAGCTAAGAAGGTTCAACGACTCAGAACCTGAATCGATTAACAAAAACCAAAGGAGAAGAAACAAACTAGTAGAACATTTGCCTTTTCCTATACGGAATTCTAGCACCAACACGAGGATTTATCCGCTTGCTTTTTATCTCACACTCACGTGATTGTGAGAGATAGAGACAAAGGAATAAATCTCTAGTTGCAGATAAGTTTTTCTCCTGTCAACCTACGCTCGTATTGAACTACCTCCTGCATTTTTCTGAGAGCTAATTAATATAAATCCCTTGTAGCAGCTCATTTGACCATGCATTGTTTCCCAACATGTCTTGCTCCATGCCTTCAAGAAATCTTTTTAAAGGATCAGGTGTAGAGTGATCACTAAATAACTTCACTTCTTCCCATTCATGTACAGGAGGCATCTCTATATCCATCTCACTATTAAACCCTTGGTTGGAAGCTGCATTTCCTATGTGTGGAAATATTGGTAGTTCTGGTAACTGGTTCTGGATATGTTGTGTATCAACAGCACCATTTTGTGAAAGTACTTGCAACTGATCAGTGAATGTGTTGCTGCTATTACTTGGATGGCAAGTTGCAAAATTAACCATTTGGTTCCCAAGAGTTTCGATCTCCTCTTGTAAGTATGCGACCTGCAAGGAAAGGTTGATGGATCAATGGCGCGCACAAAATTATGTATTGACAGGTGTAAATGAGAAGTTTGGAGTAAATTAGCAGCATGGAAACCTGTTGCTGGAGTGCAAAGATTTGTGAGACACATCCATACACAGGATCGTGCATTCGAGCTAGAGCTTCGTAAGACATGGTGATGGCAGCATCACTTCGATTTTGTACCGGTAAGTGTAGTAGCATCTTGGACACATTGCTTGCACCAAACACTTTGTGCACTGCTGCAAAGTGGTCTGCAGCCTGGTCATAGCAGAAGTAAGGAGCGAACACGCATTCGCTTGTGCATTTTCGCCGTAGGAATTTGCATGCTCCACATGAAAAACCTAATCCTGTCATAGTCCTAAGCTTTTAGTACTAAACCTGTGATGACAAGGGTTTTTTTCAGGTGGTACTATAAATTGACTGGTTCTTATCCAAAGTTTAGATTGTCTTTATAGCCATCACTTGGAAGGGTCAAGTATTCCTTTTGTTTTCTAAAGAGGACATCCTCACTTTAGTGAAAGGTATTGTTCTTTTGGGTCTCCTTTATGGGGTACATCATCAATCTCAAATTGGGTATGCATTTCCTGATTAATTAATGCCTCTAAATTAAGGGTCCTTATTCTTAAAGAATCTTCAAGAATGAGTCCAATATACTTGATGGAAGACCTAATCGTTATCATCATAAGTTGGAAAATGAGAATCATATATAGCTCTAATGAGTACATTATTCTTGAATATCTAGTAGAGACAAGTACAATAGCCATACATTTCTTTCCCGTATATGTAAAGTATATCTTGCCCAAAATAAACTTAATTAGGTAAAGCATGAGAAAGGGTAAGAAACTTTTTAAACTTAAAAGGGTTCGATCCATAGAGATAACCTTAGTTAATCTTGTTTCTGTAGCAAATGTGGGTTCTAACAGTTGGCTAGAGTAGTGGATCTTCACTTCCTTGCTGTCGCGTTAATCTTTTTCAATGTAAATTAGAATAGTTTAGAATATCGAATTGTAAAAGATAAAAGAAGCCATTATTAGTCAGAATTTCAGGGTTGCAAATATCAAATTGAACTACTTTTCTACAACCTTCATTAATGTAATTAAACTATTTTACTCTACTAAAAGTTCATTAGTAGTAGATGGCCATGGAATTCTCCTCTATTCCACTTACTAGGGCAGCCATTTGACGAGTCGATAAGCCAGTGCATGAGGAGCTCATGAAAAAACACTTTGTTGCAAATTATAATATACCTTGAGTCAAAATCAAATGATGGGGTTGGTGGATTTCTGCTATGTCATTCTTTCCTTAACTAATGAGATTAGTTTTC
The DNA here is from genome assembly GCF_041283825.1 of Pyrus communis. Classification (NCBI taxonomy): domain Eukaryota; kingdom Viridiplantae; phylum Streptophyta; class Magnoliopsida; order Rosales; family Rosaceae; genus Pyrus; species Pyrus communis. Next base: position 24,772,528 of record NC_142571.1, on the reverse strand, counting down.
TTATTAATTAATTAACCCTAGTTTCCTAGCATAGGGATTGAATATAGAGCCTGTGACTCATGGCGTCTAATTGTCGTTATGCTATTCAATTCTCCATTATTAACCTTGTTTTAAATCCATAATACGACGTCTGAAGCCCCCATGTTTATATTTTAATTTTACATTATCAGGTTGGCTGTTGGCCACTTAATTCCTGGCGGGCCGGTCTAAGATGACTGTTCTTGTCTCTGGAACACCACAAAAAGCTTCAAAAATAGCAAGCTGTTAATCCCCCAACAAACCCTAGCTATCTCCTGTGTTTGGCAAGGAGTTGTAATAAGTGCTTAATTAAAATCCCCCCACAAACCCTAGGTTATAAAAGCAGAAATATTAGGGCAAATGAGAGAGTAAGCTGGAGGGGACAAAACGCTATTTTCAGCAAAATGTATGAACTTTTCTGCTTTCTGTCATTTCACATTTCACAACTGTGAAATTCCTTTTGGAGTCGAGTGAGAATTAATTGATGCATGAGAAAGGAATGTATGAGGGGGATGGTGGGGCGGGAACTTTCCGTTTTCGGGTTTCGAGTTTAACGATGAAAGTGTCTTTCCCTATCATGGCTCAATTATGCATCGATCCTTTTTAGTTTTACCCAGCTGCAATGGTAGCTAGCTAGGGTTTGCTAGCTTAGCTTACATTTTTTTGGTGTCTGTTTGTGCTTGTTTGTTCCTAATGCCATAGTTTCTGGCTTTAAGGCTGCTGCATGTGAATCCTTTTTTTCCCTTGTGTTCTTGATAAACATTTGAGCTGTCATCAACTGAAGTAATCAAGTTGATCACAGTTTCTCATTTTAATTCTCCACCGCACACTACTGAGTCTTGAGAGTATTTAAGAGTATTTAATCATAAGAAAAAAGATAATAAAGTTAAAAGAATCAAGGGAATTGGGAAGTATGTGGTTTTGTGAGTCATCTGGATTAAGAAGTGTGGTTTCCAGTTTTTCCATGTTTTTATTTTTAATTTTTATATATACTAAGGATGTTCTAGGTTAAATTAATCTAAACAACGGGAATGGAGATTCAAACTTGAGTGTAGAGCAGGAGCACATTGCCTTGACTAGCCCACGTCTCTGCTCCAGGTTTTCTATATGTTAATTTGCGCGCTGCGTTTTCTTTCTTGTCCTGCATATTCAACAGCAAATGGTTTCAGTAAGACATGAACGTAATTTTTTTTAATAACGTCTCTGTTTGTTACAAGTTGTGTATGTCAATCAGTTTTTGTTTTCAATATCATGTTTATGTTGTGTGACTAACCATCTTAAATAAACGGCAAGGAAAAAACTTTAAAAAGGCCCAATATTCTTACCAAGGTTCTAAAAAACGTTAGGCGCTAGTCAGGTAGCAGGCTGAGGTCTAGTGTCTAGGCGGTTAGGCGGGCGCCTAAGCGGACTAGGCGGATTTAAGTAAATCTATTATATTTTGTGTAAATAAGTGTCAATTTATACATTATATATATATATATATATATATATATAATTTCATTGTAATCTACAAAATAAAATGACATATATATTATGAAGTATTATAACATAATGAAAATATGGGGAACAAGCATATAATGTGTGTTCATTTAAGTATTCAACAAGTCTCTTACAATTTATTGAAAAAAAATAAAATGCAAAATGAAAGATATCTATTTTGTCTAATTGAGTCGCAACCTAAGTGGGTGCTTAGGCGGGTCTGGGCGAGTGCCTAGTCGGCCTATGCAGGCGCCTCAGCAGGTTTAGGTGCCCTTTCTTAATTTTCAAACGCCTAGACATTAATCAGGGTGGTGGCCAGCCACCTAGCTCCTAGGCGGGGATTTTTACAACAGTGATGCATACTTCAATAATGCTATTCTTACCACATTATTATACCACCTTATGTGGTGACTGAGTTGGACATACACATCACTTAATTACAGTATACTTGGATTTCTATATAGGTTTTACTAATTTTTATTAGTTTTTGGTAGGAAACAGATATTAATTTGAACTTTTTGAGATGAGATATTAATTTGAATTAAAACACTTCAATTTTTATATTTTTCCCTCTCTCGCCCAGTCGTCCTCAAATACTCTTTTTGTGATCCTCAATCTCCTCCTCCCTCCTTAAGGTTCCTCTAATTGTCTTGGATTCTTGTGCTTCTTCATCCTCCTTACTCGTCTTTTCTAGAACAAATAGAAAGAACATAATTAAAAAATAAACAAAAGGCCAATTGAGAAAGAAGAAGAAAGCACAATTAATTTCAATAGGGGTGTGATATTCACACATCATTTTTTACTTCTCCCACACCTTTTTAGTTTTCAGCCGTCAGATCGGATGAATTGAAGAAGATCTACGGACATAAATTAACAAGGGGTGTGTGAGAAGTAAAAAGGGGTGTGTCGATAGCACACCCCATTTCAATAATTGGCTAGCAAAGCAATGGCAGAACAAATCTGAGGATTTTTCAAGGATAGTGACCCCATAACCTTCAATCTGATAGAAAACTTGTTCCTTTTGACTCCTCCAATTTTTCAAACATGCACATAAAGGCATTGTTCAATAAAACGATTAGCTAACCCTTATTTTACGACAATGAAAAGAAAAACAAATATGATCAACTATAAATGAAATAAAATTTGACAAAAAAATGGAGATTGCAGAAGGTTGAAAGGGGAAGGAGGGAGGAGATTGGGCGTGAGAGGGACTGGAAAACGGAACGTGAGACCTAATCAATTCTAATTAGGCTTTTTAATTATATATATATATATATATATATATATTTAAAAGAATGTGTTTAAATTATACAGATAATAAAATTAAAACTAAAGATGTGGCATGTCCATGTAAATTGCCGCATAAGGTGATGAATAATATCATATAATAATGGAGAGCATTTTTGCTCACCACCATAAAATATGGTGTATGCTCACCATACACCTAATCATTTACCATGTATCCTTTCACATAATCTTAGTTAATTTTTTATCAAAACTCAAAAAGTAATATTTAACATGAAAATTAACTAGAGTTCTATGAAATGACATATGGCAGATGATCAGGTGTATGATGAATATACACCATAGTTATGATGATGAGGAAAAATGCTCCCATAATAATGTGGTAAAAGTACGTAGCATTACTTATCATACTTATATTAGTATTATAACTGACAAACATAAGTTTTCTCCTTTATATATAGTCCCAATTAATATACAGGATTAGAATGGAACATAGGTTTTCTCACGTCGTTTTAATGAGTGAAATTTTGAAATAGTCTATATATGTCTTCATATGATTAAAGATTTCTACTTGTGAAATTGAGACGTGTGGTCGTGATAACGAGTTAAAAGGTTGCAGAAAAAACATTGCTTAAGCGCTAATTAATTAATAATTTAATACGATACTAATCACTCGTTTAAGCCCGCTCCACAAAGTGGTCTCTTGATTTGAATCATTCATTTTGTTGGTCCTCATTGATAGATCCTTCTTACAATAATTTACTCAATCAGAAATATTTAGCCCTTTAACTACTATTGTAAATTTTATTGTTTATCTATTTATCAGGTCGCAGTCGGAAAACTGAATGATGGTGCTCAATTTTAATGAAACTTGCCCAGATTATTTTTCATTGATAACCTAGAGAATTGTCGGTTCAGATTATGAAAAATGTTGTGCAGTAGGTTTAAATAAGTGGTTAAAGCCGTATGAAGTTACTAGCTTGTTGGAAGAGTTTTTATTTTTGTTGCAAGTGATATTATACAAAAATATACACTATAGAGATGAGGAAGGTTTGATTGCAAGCAATCCACCACTTGTAATAGTTTGATGAGTTTTATCTGCACAATCAAATTGTGTTATGTCGTGTTAATGAGTGAAATGGTCAATAGTCTTGAAGTATGGGCCAGGTTAGGACTCTTATGATGCGTTTATTGCATTGGACTATCTGTACTAGCTTAAAGGACTAAACTGGACTGGCTCAGACTAGATTAAGCTGAACTAACTTAATGCAGTGTCGGACTAAGAAGCAGGATAACTAAAAGACTCAAATATTATGTTATTTAATCTTTATTTATTAATAGTTTATTATGAATTTATCATTTTTTTTGTTTCTAGAATCATCTCTATCTAATACCCGATATCTTTTCATTTTTTTTTCTTTCTAAAATCATCTTAACCCATTCCTCTTTTCCTCAACCAGTCTCTCCCTCTTTGTATCCTGTTTCACCATTTTTCTAGAATTCTCTTCCTTTCTGTATACCTCTCCCTATTTTCCTCCGCCCACTCTCTCCCTCCCTCTCCCATTTTTCCTCGTCCACTCTCCCCTTCTTTTCCTTATGCAAAGATTTGTGCAGAGGATTTATCGGAGCCCCACCCAACACCTTCACTAATTTCTAGGAAATCTCAAATTTTTTTGGTGATTTTGCCTTTTTTTTTTGTTTTGAATATGTATGGAGGATTCGTCTGCAGGTGCTTAATTATAGGGGTTTTGCATTTTTTTGTTTTGAATTTTAGGTATTGATTTTGAGATTTAGGCAGTGGGTTTGAAATCTGGGCATGGGTAAGGGAGTCGGAGTTGCAGACGACAAGGGTGTGCAAACGATGTTGGAGACGGGATTAGGAATCCCATGCTTTTTGGGGGGTCTCACTAGGACGAACTAGCGAAGCACTTAGTCGAAACGAGTCCAACGTAGGCTCATTTAAGTTTAGTCCAGTTTGCATCAAACACTGGATTAGTAGTCTTAGCAAAGCAATTCAGTCCAGTGAACTTTAATAAGGGCAAACAAACATGCCCTTAGAGATTGTTATCAGAGCATTCCCACCGTAGCAAATTGCTCGGGGGACAGTGTGCAAAACAAAGGCCCGAGGGCCGGTGGCAGGCCTCCAGCATGAGGAAGCCCGGCGGAAGGGGGAGGCCCGAGCAAAGGGCCCGTGAGGGATTTGCCAGCCCTTGAGCCCGAGGTGGGGATGACGTCATGCTGACGCCAGGGTGGCGTCAGCCTAATATTTTATTTTTTTGTGTCAGGCGCGTGCACCCCACCCGCGCGTGGGGGCGCGTCCCGACAGAAAAATCAGAAAAAAAAGGGTTTTGTCAATGACCGTTGGGAAGCCACGTGGCTTCCCATGATGCGTTAGATCTTAACGGTCACTTAATGTGGACCGTTAGATCTCAACGGTAAAAAAAAAAAATTAAGTCAGATTTAATATTCACCGTTCGATCTGAGATCAACGGTGGATATTAAAATGCTTTATAAATAAAAAAATAAATGAAAAAATAGTTTTAAAAATATGAAAAGTTACCGTTGTGCCACGTGGCACAATCTGGAGCGTTGGAATTCAAAAAAATTTTATATCCAACGGCAGAGATTAATTAATTGAATAAAAAATTCAAAAAAATTGTAAAAAATTCAAAAAAATTCAAAAAAATATCTGAAAAAAATTGTTTTTACTTTTCTATAAATACCTTCTCATTATCATCTACCTTATTCAAATTAATTTGGTAAGTTATTTATTAAAAGTCCATCGTTCTAATTAAAAGTCCTTGTATAAAATAATTAAAAGTCCATCGTTCTAATTAAAAGTCCATGGTTCTAATTAAAAGTCCTTTACATAAACATAAACATACTAAGAATTACATATACTAAGAATTACATAAACATAAACATAAAAAAATTACATAAACATAAACATAAACATAAACATACTAAGAATTACATATACTAAGAATTACATAAACATAAACATAAAAAAAATTACATAAACATAAACATAAAAAAATTACATAAACATAAACATAAACATACTAAGAATTACATAAACATAAACATAAAAAAATTACATAAACATAAACATAAAAAAATTACATAAACATAAACATAAACATACTAAGAATTACATAAACATAAACATAAAAAAAATTACATAAACATACCAAATAATAAAACACACCAAATAAAATAACATAAACATATTATTTAATAATACTTCGGATAATGACACGTGGCGCAACGAGAACGATTAAAAATCTTATCCGATATTACAATTAAAATTATTTTGTATTATTTTATAAATAAAAAAAATACTAATATTTTATTGCCTATTGCCAGGGCTATTGAAGTGTAACGGTGGAGATGCAAATTCTATTGCCAGGGCTACTTACTGTTCATTAAGGGCAGTTACTGTTCATTAGGTGGATTGAATAGTGTATTGCCAGGAGGGAGGGCTCCAACACTGGAGTTGCTCTCAGTGTAGATTTATGAGGCCATGACTCTAGCTCATAGGAACAAAATAGCCAGCCCAATATGATCTGATCTAGGCCTTGAACTCTGTAAACATTTTGATTGACTGAACTTTGTGCTCTAGGCTCCTAGCATAACACAAACATTTTTGTTAAAATTCTTCCACAAATCCATTTTTTTAAGGAAATGAATGGTTGCTAGTCACAAATTTTATTCATGGTGCACCTTATTTCTCCATGCATTTTTTTTTTCTGTAACATGGAAGAAAAGAGAGAGAAAAACACTAAGGAACAACTAGTTTAGCTCTAGCGACGCTAGAGCAGTCATCGGAAAGAGTTTTAACTAAACAAGGAGGAGGCTCCGCAAGCTCTTGAAAATTCATCGCACTATTTAAACCCAACTTGGCTAGCTAACCCGTCAGCTACAAAATTATGCTCTCTATGAACATGCTGCAAATTGCAGCTCCAATTCTCTTTGATCAAACTTCTGCATCCGAGACAAGACCGCATAGAGGATGATTAAGGCTAGGGGAACCATGAATGTGAGAGACCACCAAAGCAGAATCAGCCTTCACGATAAGATGTGAAATTCCCCAACTCCTTTTTTAGCAATAAAACCAGTGATTCAATCACTGTGTTAATCTCTAATTAATCCTCCAGTTTCAATCACCCCAATAGAACCAAGCCTAGCACCATTCACATTTAACGTAAAGTCCTAGACGGAGGAGGAACCCAAGCCAAAAGAATTTGGACATGACTCTGTTCCGCAACCTCCAACCGGAATTAGCTAGATCTCTCCATGCATTTCCATTATAAGAAAACAACAAAATAAAACCCCACAATGGTAGACATGGGCTTTTCCAGTCTCTTCTAATTCTGTAGCCAATAAATTGTCTAATTTTTACTTTTTCTTGTTACAAAAATTGCCTAATTTTTTGTGTAGAAGAAGAGAGCTTAAACACTAACCTCAAGTGCCAAGAAATGAGTCAAATGACTGAGTTTCCATGCACTCCTTGTTTGACACGTGTCATCAAGGCAATCTTGATTCGATGGTCTCAAACCATTCAACAAGCAAATCCAAACGATTTCAAATTCTTTGCACTAAAAAACAAGTACCATAAGTACAAACCAGTTCTCAGTTCTTTTCCCTCCAAAACACAAGAATAGCATACTGTGCTTGCAGGCAACCGGAAGTGCCCCCTCCTCTCTGTTACTCACACTAGAAAACAACCGTCTGATCTGACGGAGATCATGGCCACTGCTGTCTCTACCATTGGAGCTGTCAACCGAGCACCGGTATTACACCTTTTCCGCCTATTTTGTGGCTTAACTTTTTTCTTTTTTTTTTGTGTGCGCGTTGTATGTACAATCTCCTGCTTGGAAGCTAAACAGTGGTTGGTTGTCATTAATTATATTTTAGTTACCTACTTAGGGTAATGTTCTGTCAGGCTAATGTTTTCAAGTCTTCCAGATAAATACTTATGTTGTCCTATGAATCCAAACTACATATATAACCAAGAATCAACTTAATAAATACTTCATATTCATATTTTGGGAAAGGGAAGTTATTCATACCTATGTGAGTTTGGGAAACAATTAGGCATGGGTTTGTGATCAGTATGGAAGTTGATCACAATAATACTGGTTGCACTTTAATGCAGCTGAGCCTGAATGGCTCTAGCAGCAATGCTTCAGTTCCAAGCTCAACCTTTTTGGGAAGCACCTTGAAGAAAGTGAACTCAAGGTTCACCAGCTCCAAGGTTTCCTCCGGAAGCCTCAGGATTGTCGCGGAGGTGGAAGAAGAAAAGCCAACAAGGACAAATGGAGAGGCCTTGCCTTCGACACCTCCGATGACCAACAAGACATCACAAGAGGAAAGGGTACGGTGGACTCCCTCTTCCAGGTGTTGAGAGTTGTCCCACATAGGTGAGGGACAAGATTTGTTATGTGCTTATATGATCTTGAGCTACTCCTTATATTGTCAATTGGTTTTATGGTGGAACCTCAATTTCATCATGGTATCAGAGTGGGTTGTCCTCGTGTGAAGCCAAATGGCCACATGCGCTCCATGTCACTCAGCTGTTGTCCACATGTAGGCTTGAAAATCCACCACGCGTGCGGGGGTGTGTTGACAGTTGTCCTACATCAGTGAGGGACAAGGTTTGCTATGTGCTTATATGATCTTGAGCTACTCCTCATATTGCCAATTGGTTTTATGATGGAACCTCAATTTCATCACCAAGCACCTCAAGGAGCCGGAACTCACTTTGCCATCATGAGCATTTTGAGACCCATCTTGTCCCACATCTGCCAACAGTGGTTTTTTACTAATCTTTATATAAGCTTATTCCTTCTTCTTAGTAAATTGTTGGAGAACAATTTAGAAACAATAAAATAACCGAAATACAAAACCGAAATACTTATACTTTATTATTCAAAAATACTTGCAATACAGAATGCAATTACACAATAAATACAAAAAATTAAAATGATATTAACTTGAATGATATTAACTCGACCAGGATACAACTACCTAATTCTACAACCCGTATTGGAATATAGAATTCTAGCGAATTGCTTTGTGTGTTTACTCTCTGGAAATTTTGTATAGAAGACAAGGAGGAAGAAAAGATGATTTTTTATGGAACTGTTGTATAGAAGACAAGGAGGAAGAAAAGATGATTTTTTATGGAACTGAGGACTCCAGTTATATAGACTCTTTCATACCTCTTCAAACATGTTTTGGATGTATCTGAAGCTATACAACTCTTTCCAAAGAGTTGTGTCTATTAATCAAAATATTTTAATTAATTTAATTAAAAATTTAATTCGAAATTAAAACTAATTAATCAGATTAATTTTAATTCATTGGCCCCAAGTGCCCCCTTGTCTTGATTAATTAATATTAATATTATAATATAATCATCAAGCCTAATTCACACAACCATAAGGCCCAAGCCTTCAATCCATTTCCAAATGGTCCAAATTTTAATTACTAAGAAGAAGGAATAAGCCTATATAAAGGCTAGTGAAAAACCACTGTTGCCCGATGTGGGACAAGAGGGATGTCAAAACTCCTACAGTAAGCTCATAGATCATATATGTTCTTATGAATATTTCACGTTGCCAAATCCACGACCGATATAATTGTTTCCAAGTTTCGGGTTATTACAGCTGTTAACATGGTAACGAGATGGTTCTTGAGTAAGTACAACTTTGCCAACATGACCCTTCCTAACATCGGGTAAATATCACTATCAAAAATTTAACTATGAGTTTCTTCCAAAAATATATTAATTGCAGGAACTTAACTTGAATCATCACTTAATTTTGTTTGCAGGTTCCTCTCATCTTGGGTATTTGGGGAGGCAAGGGTCAAGTTAAATCTTTTCCAGTGTGAGCTTGTCTTTGCCAAGATGGGAATCAGGTTAGTACATTTGTCACACATTCTCTACGTCACTCAGTTTAAATTATCCATGTGTTAGACTCGAAATGTCAACATTGGAAATTTAAGTAACTAAGGAGTCGTTTGATAACTTTTTTTTTTTTTTTTTTTTCCAGTTTTCGCTTTTGTTATCAATTTTTTTTATTTAAACAGAAAATTTCTTTAGTAACTTTTTTCTTAGAACTGATATTTTTTTTCAATTGAAAATTACTTCAATGAGTTTTCAAAATTTGGCTTGATATTTTGGTTCCCAATTTTTTTTTTTTTTTTTAAAACTAAAAACTGAACTAACTAGTTTATGGTCACTTGGTCAGGTAAGTTTGCTTCTTACTCAGCCTAGCTTTTTGATGACATTTTTTCGGCCCTATCATGATGAGTGCCGGAGAATGAATTGGAAAGTGGAAACGCAGGAGAACCCGCGAATCTGATCAGGCAAAGGTACCGTGAAGCGGCCGACATTATCAAGAAGGGTAAAATGTGTGCACTCTTCATCAACGATCTTGATGCAGGAGCTGGTCGGCTTGGTGGAACCACCCAATACACGGTCAACAACCAAATGGTTAATGCCACCCTCATGAACATTGCTGATAACCCGACAAACGTCCAGCTCCCGGGTATGTCCAACAAGGAGGAGAACCCCCGTGTCCCAATCATTGTCACCAGTAACGGTTTCTCAACATTTTACGCTCCTCTCATCCGTGACGGCCGTATGGAGAAGTTCTACTGGGCTCCCACCCGCGAAGATTGCATTGGAGTCTGCATTGGGATCTTCAGGAGTGACAATGTTGCTAAGGAAGACATTGTCAAGCTTGTTGACACCTTCCCGGGCCAATCTATTGGTATGCTAAATGTTTTTCCTGTACCTTAAACAGCCTGACACGTTATATAATCAGATAGTCAGACATTGTATGTCATGTCTTCATACAATTTGACATGTTATGTTATCAGATAGTCATTCTGACCCTCTGTCATGATTTTGCAGATTTCTTTGGTGCCTCGAGGGCTAGGGTTTACGATGATGAAGTGAGGAAGTGGATTTCGGGTGTTGGCGTGGAGGGCATTGGGAAGAAGCTTGTGAACTCAAAGGAAGGACCCCGAACTTTCGAGCAGCCGAAGATGACAATCGAAAAGCTCCTCGAGTACGGAAACATGCTTATCCAAGAGCAAGAGAATGTGAAGAGAGTTCAATTGGCTGATAAGTACTTGAGCGAGGCTGCTCTTGGTGATGCCAACTCAGATGCTATGGACAGATAGAACATTCTACGGTTAGATCCCTCTGTGGGAGGTTTGCATCCATTAGCTTGATTTGGTAAATTTACAAAATGTACAAGGGTTCACCAAAAAAAGAAAAAATATGTGTGTGTTTAAAGGTTTTATAATTGGTCTTTGTGCAGGCAAAGCAGCGCAGCAAGTGAATGTTCCAGTTCCTGAAGGTTGTACTGATCCAACTGCAGAAAACTTTGATCCAACGTCTAGGAGTGATGATGGAAGTTGCTTGTACACATTTAAGTCCTTTTCTTTTAGGTTATAATTGGAGGGAGGGAGGGAGGAGAGAAGCACTTTTGTAAGGATGTTAAGGGTAAACAATTAATGTTGTTGCATTGTCTTCGTATGTTGGATTGGTGTAGTGTAATCTTGTATTTAGTCTTGTTGTGCTGCCTTATATCTCTATCGTTTCTCCCATGGACTTTCTTCCTTTGGTTAATATGAACCCGAATGTGAAATTATAAATTTCACTAGTTTATACCTTCACTTATCTAAATTTTAATCTTAACATGTAAGACCATATGATTGGTTCAAGCTAGGTTTGATTTTCAGAAGGATCAGAATTAGGGAATTCAATTTTCTTTTTTAGGTCAGAAGGGAAATTGTTGCTCCAAAAGCTGGGGTGCTTATAACACCAAAAGCGGAGGGTGGAGGGTAGCACCAGAGGCTGGACCACTTACAGCACCAAAGGATGGGGTGGTGGTAGCACCAAAAGGACTTGTTTGAGCAGGTTTGGACCGAAATGCTCCAAACACGGGCTTCTGACAAAACCTGATGAACCACCGAAAGGTGAAGATGAAGGACTAGAAGTTGAAGTTCGTCCAAAAGTAGGCGTTGTATTAATATTTCCAAAAGTTGGTGACGATATTGATGACCGAAAGTTGTGGAGGAAGGAAAAGGTGAAGAAGCTTGAGTTGCGCCAAATACACCAGTTGAAGTTCCTCCAAACGTGGAACTCCCTATTTGCGAGCCAAAACCAAAAGTCTTGGGAGCAAAAGGATTGTTACTTGCGCTGCAAGTCTGCCCAAATACCGATTGGGACCTAACCGGGCTGCTAGATGACTGCCCAAAAGGATTAGAAGAACCCTACATCTTCTCTTACGATGTTATTTCGAAGGAGGAAGTAGGCTGCGGAAATTGACAGTACGTTATTGTAGCGTAAAAACTAAAAAGTATGTTCGAATGTACATAATGAAGGGGAGTAGACTCCGATCTTAAATTAATTAAACAATCTTTGCAATGAAATTTTTATTTAAACAAGGAAGATACATTGTCACATTCTCTAAATACCATAAGGTAATATCCAATATTTTCAAGTCCCAAAGGACTTCGTTTTCTTCAAAAGTTCTACAATGCACCTGTGTTAGACGCATAATTTACATGGCTTAATAATTTTGACAATAAAATGATATACGACTAATAATATTTTTAGAGGTCGTGTTCTTGGTGTGTTTTAAGTTTTAAATGATTTTCTTTTTGTTCTGCTGCGTTAATTGGTATCACCTCATACACGAGTGTACTGTAGAAAACCCCGTTTCTTCTTCGATCTCAAAGAAACTGGTAGTATGAAACATAGCACATATAAAACCAGCTTAATTTTAAATTTACCCAAGATAGAGTGAACAGATTTTCTAATACTTTTACATTTCATCTGGACGAGAACTAGATTGGAAATTTCATCTTTCTAACAACATTTTAGTTGCTACAAACTATCTGCTTAAAATTATCAGCTACAATGCACTACACTCTAAAAATGAAAACAACCTGTGTGGAGGCTACAAAATCTTGCAGACACAACATGCACATCTACTTAACGACATCTTCCTCTGCTCGGTTGCAAACTACAAGGCGATGATTCGTAACCATGGGTCCTTGATGTCGATAACTTACTCATGGATAAGGCTCTAATGATTTTCTACATTGTCTTCAACATTTTCCTCTTCACCGTGTTTTGCTCTACTAAAGATCTCATAATCATAAAAACCTGCATATATAGACCAAGGTTAATCAGTGTACAATGTGATTAAGAACAAAGCTCATTTGATTTTTAGCAATTGTCCACTTCCAAGTATAAAATTACCAGAGCCCAAGTCATCGGCATCATCATTTGACGGCCCTAAAAGCATTGTGCTGGCAGAGGTTGAATCGAGTTCCATCCAATCGAAACTACCATTGTCATCTAAGCACATGTCCTTCCCGGTAACCCAATCTTCTGTCACACTAATGTTTTCAAATGATATAGGATCCATAAAATCTTGTTCGCTGTTCTTATCAACCCTGTGCGGAAACAAAAATTATTATTAGCAAAAGGAAAGGAATTTCTCCCCACTATTTTTAAACCGCCATTCTTAATTCCATAACAGTATTGCTTTGTGCTTACATTTGTTTCAGTCGCAAGTTATACTGAACAAAGACAAGGTCACTGAGACGTTGACGCTCAAGGCAGTTCCTTGTGTTGTGTGCTTTCTCAAAAGGAATCTCATTTCGCCTGCACCCAATCGAACTGCAAGTTTGACTGAGAATTCGGATTGCCAAGCGTGTCAAATTTGGGCAACCTCCTCCATATGTTGACCACCATTCAGCTAAGACAAAAGTACATTGTGGATAAAATTAGCTAAACGTGAGAGGTTCAAAAACAAAGAATAGAATACAATGATGACAAGTTCAGTTTCTGTTCCAAGAATACTTTCAATATGTGGAAGAAAGGTAATTTGGCATCGTGGTTACACCAAATACACCCAAAAGATTAAAGAGCTTCCGTTTTACTGGCAGTAAACAAAATTGAAGGCTTGAATTGATCTAATACATAAAAATGCTTATATTGTCATATATGCTACTTGAATTGGAACAGAAATATTTATCTCACTTAGCAGTTAGCATGCACGAATGTATATCGAATGGATTATTCGAAGGGAGTTTTAATGAAACACTCCTGGTACTGTTCACTTTTAACGTTAAGGACATTTTTAGCCTAAAAAGTCACTCCTGGTACTATTCACTTAGACCTTTATTTTGTCCTTTTGATTAAAACTAAAGTTTTTGAGGACTTTTAGTTAGTTTTTCTTTATTCGAATGTGCTAGAACTTAAATCATTGCGAGCTAAGTCATGATACAGAAGTTAGAAATAACAAAACAATCGAAAAGATTAGGCCCTCACCAGGAAGCAGAGTGTCTTTAGCCCTAATTGCCATCTTCCTTTTAAAATCTCCTGCAGCACTCTTGTACAAATTTAGCTCTTTGATGATTTTATCTTGGACTTTTGTATCAGGAACCAATCTCTCGATGCAATCAAACATATGTGAGAGGATATCACCATGCATATCTCCTTCGAAACTATAAAATATTTTGGGGTTAAGGTAGAAGCCTGCAGCATGAAGAGGAGAACACCAATGCTGTTCCCATCGTTGATCTATGATATTCCAGTATATCATGTACTCCTCTCTCTTGACGAGTTCTTTCTTAATTGTTTCTTTTGCCCGATACATTCCAGCATACACGTATCCCATTGCAGGCCTCTTCTCACTACCAACCATTCTCAAAACCCGCAAGAGAGGATTTGTCAGGCCAACAATCAGGATGCATGAGGACCAAAATGACTGATTACTAATAAGATCTAACATCTCCATTCCCCCCGGTTCCTTTGAATATAGGGAGTCCATCCACTCCTGTGAAGTAACCATAACCTGTAAACAGTGTTTTAGATCAACCAGTCGTTTTAGTGTTGTAAAGTTTGTTGAGAAGCGAGTGGCGCCTGGTTCTACAATATCATTGCCAAAAGTGGACCTTCTGACCATATTCAACACTACACTATGATTGTACACAAACTTTGTAATGGACCTTGCTTGTTCAATGACCGTATTTATCCACTCAATGTTACCAAAATCTTCGAGCATTAGATCTAAGCACCGAGCTGCACATGGAGTCCAATATAGCGTAGGGAAAGTATCAGTCAACCTTCTCCCTGCAACCATACATTGCTCTTCACCACTAGTAATCACCTGCAGCACATCTTTTACTCCAACTTCTTCTACCACTCTCCTAAGCAGTTCATAAAGGGCATCCGATGAATTTATAATGTCTGATGCATCCACAGATTCCCAAAAAACTGTTCCTTCAGGACAGTACACCAAAAAACTTAGCAAAACCTTACCTGACTCTGTGTTCCACTGATCGACCAAGACTGAACAACCAGTTCTTCCCCATGTTTCCCTATGTTTATCAATATTGTTCCTCACTTCTTCAACTGAATTCTTCAATATCCAACTGCAAATATCATGGTACGTAGGAGGCACAACCCCTGAACCACCTGAAGCAATTGCATCGATCATCGGTTGGAAATATGCAGAGTTCACTGCATCTGGAGGGGCCCCAATATCATACAAAAACCTTCCAATTGCCTCGTGAACAAAATTGTTCACCTTTGGAGGACCTAACGCAACACTATTACTAACAACAAGAGCACTATGTCCTGCACAAGAACTTTTGCCTCTCCCCCTTTTCCTTCTCTCCAAACTCCTCCCACTTGTCATTCCTTCTTGATTCCCCAACAACCCCTTGTGCTCAAGCGTTTCGGGAACTCCAATCAACTGTACCCCATTGCTCACATCATTCTGAACAGCAATCAATTCCCCCTCACCATGAGGTGAGGGGTTAATGTTAGTAATCTCCTCATCAAGCTTCTGCCTATTCCTCTTCTTCACCACAACCCCATCTAGACTCTGCTGCATTTGAGCCCGAACATCTTGCGGAACTCGCAGACAAGTTGAAGCATTACCCTTCTGACCGGCAAGGTGTTCCTTAATCCTATGAATCCCACCACCCTTAAACAATTTGTTACAATATATGCACTTGAGCTGAACCCTCTCCCCAATCTTAAACATTTGGCAGTGCTTCCATGCCGGGTCGTGTTTTTGCGACGTTATCGGCACGGGCTCCATTACCAGACCCGACGCCATGGCTAAAACCTCTGAGAATTAATTAGTTTATGCAAAAATGCCAAAACCCATTACAACAAAGACATGAACTTTCTTCTTTCTTCTTTAATTAGAATTAAACCAAATAATTAACAGAAACCCAGCAACCAAATGAAGCAGATAATACACTCAATTAAATTAATTGAATTAAAATTGAGAGAGAGAGAGAGATAGAGAGAGAGAGCTTACTTGTTTCTGGTTTGAATGCTTCCAGATAAACAGAGAGGAAGGGAAACAGAACCGAGTTAGGGAGGTTAGAAGGGGGCGAGGAGACCGGATGGACCGGTTAGGGTTGGCTCAACCGGTTATTTTGGCCATTATTTAGAAT
The DNA here is from genome assembly GCF_041283825.1 of Pyrus communis. NCBI lineage: Eukaryota > Viridiplantae > Streptophyta > Magnoliopsida > Rosales > Rosaceae > Pyrus > Pyrus communis. The sequence goes on along the minus strand of NC_142571.1, from coordinate 24,756,277 downwards.
TTTTGGGTTTTTTTTGTCCGAAAGACCCGGTCAGGTATTAGTTGTAGCGGTTTTGGATAACGAGAAACCGAACCTTCCGGTTGCCCGGCTGACGAGCCGTGATTGTACTCTAAACTCGAGCCGGCCGCCGCGGGAAACTGAGTGAACCGGCGATTCGTGGTAGTTAAGTCTGGTTTTCTATTTCGTTCTGTCTAACAATATTTTTTTTAATTTCTTTATTTTGTTCAATTCAAAAATAATTTCACTAATTACATTGTTTAGTATGTAAAATTTTTGGCTGACTTTTCGTAGTTTTTTATTTTGTACAGTTTGCAAGTCACATTAATTGATGAATACAAAACTAGAATTAATGATGTTTATTTACGTCAAATGGGTATCAAAATTATTTTGATTATGAACTTCTAGCATTTAATGAAACATGGGTTTTGAAATTACTTCAGTTAATGACTTTTTAAGTATTTACTAACACGTTTATAGTGAGTTTCATATGGTTATGTTTAGTACGCTAAAAGAATTTATGAAAAATAATGTTAATATTATCACTTTTTGGGATCTAATGGGCATTTTAAATTGTCAATGAGGACATATTTGTTGTAAAAAGATACCAATTAATGTTTTTTTTTTTTCCTTGAGGAAAGAAAGTGAATACCAAGGGGGTGGAAGGATTCACTTTATCCCAATTTTTCTATAGGCCGGAAAATCATTTCTCAAGCCTGAACTTACTATGCATGGGAAATGCAACATTTTCCCATTCCCCAACATTTTTTTTTTCCGCATACCAAACGTAACATTAAATCAGTAATTCAATTTCTACAATCAACTTATTAATCTGTATTGATTCCTTATTTTGCTCCCCGATTCATGATTTCTCACATTTCAAGTGAGAAAACATGTATAAAAGCTATAACATTGTTCAATTCTGTGTTTATATTTTTCATTCCATGTACATGGTACACATGACTTGTCACATCCCGGCTCGGGCCCCCATCACATTCCGGGTTCGACTCCACCGTAGCACAATATTGTCTACTTTGGGTCTCGACCACGTCCTCATGATTTTGTTTCTGGGAACTCACACGAGAACTTCCCAATAAGCACCCATCCTGGGATTGCTCGGTTTTGTTTATGGGAACTCACACGAGAACTTCCCAATAAGCACCCATCCTGGGATTGCTCTCGCGCAAACTCGCTTAACTTCGGAGTTCCGATGAACTCCAAAGCCAGTGAGCTCCCAAAAGGCCTCGTGCTAAGTAGAGATGAGAATATACATATAAGGCTTACAAGATCCACTCCTCCTGTACGATGTGGGATGTTACAATCCACCTCCTTTAGGGGCTTGACGTCCTCGTCGGCACACTTCCGGCCAGGGATTGGCTTTGATACCAAATTGTCACATCCCGGCCCGGGCCCCCACCACATCCCGGCCTCGACTCCACCGTAGCACGATATTGTCCGCTTTGGGCCTTGACCACGCCCTCACGGTTTTATTTTTTGGAACTCACACGAGAACTTCTCAAAGGATCATCCATCCTAGGATTACTCTCGCGCGAACTCACTTAACTTCGGAGTTCCGATGAACTCCGAAACCAGTGAGCTCGCAAAAGGCCTCGTGGTAGGTAAAGATGAGAATATACATATAAGGCTTACATGATCCACTCCCCTGGGTAATGTGGGATGTTACATGACTAGAGAGAAGTGATTTTTGCACTCCCTCTCACCATGCACATCTTCATTATTGTTGTAGTTTCAGGATTAAATAGATCAAAGAATTAATGAATAAAAAAACAAAGAAATGCACTTGTTTCATGTAATATTTTTCTTTTTCTTTTTTTCTCCGAACCTACTTATTGGAACTATTCATACACATTATTTCCCAAACATCATCTCTTCACTTTTTTTTCACTTAAAAAGCAATCCTCTTTTTATATCGACAAGCTTCATGACGCTCACAGATCCAATCCACATGAACAGAACTGCTATTATAAAGGGACTCTAGTACAAAAAAGGATAAACTTATTCTAAAAGTGGAAAGCATCATTGGTTATGTGAACTATCATGTCATCCTCCTTCAAGCTTTTGTAGGATGGCTTCCTTTTAGCTTTTCGAATTATCTCAAAAGGTAACAAATACCTTGGTAGCTTTTTTGTTTAACAGACTAAACTACTCAGATTTATAGAAAGAAAAATTCAAATTTAAGTGCAAATGCAAGCGTAATGTTTTGATCAACTCGTCTAACTCACGTTCAATGGCTCAATTAATATCAATCTCATTCAAATTACCTATTAATGAAATCATATTTATCAACCAAAATTCTATCATATTACCATTTTAACCTCTCACCAAAACTGAACAAAAATGGAAATCATGAGAAAGTTAGTAATTACCTGCACATAAATTTTGTTGTTTTGTACGCCAACAACACAACCATGTAAACATAGCATGCCTTATTATGAAATTAAAAAGTAAATAAAAATAAAAAAATATACCGGCGTTAAAAGAAACTGCTCCATCATTGTTTCATTTTTTTCATAATTGATTTGTTTTTTAAATTTTAAAAACTAATCACACTTTTTAATAATAATAAAATTAAATTAAATTAAATTAAATTGTTTACACAGTGTGGGCATCTGCTAGTCTTTTTAATAAGAAGGAAAATCTAGAACTCTTGCAATTTGCAAACCGCCATTGCATGTGCAGTTGTTCGCAAAGTTACCACTCCTTTCCGTGATGGCGAGAAAGAAGGAGCCTTCCCCTTTCCACTTTTCCACACGTAGTAAATAAAAGAGCCTCCCAGTTACCAAACTCACATCTCCGTTGCTCATATGAACAAATGCCAATCTCACCTGAAATCTTCTTCCTCTTCTCCTTTCTCATCTCCCTCTCCTTCACAGGTGATCAAATTGTCTCTCCTTTTTTATGCGAAATTTTTCGGTTACATCGGAGAGAATCGAACGCTGAACGTTCCTTATTTGGTGGTTTCTGTAAATTTTAGATTGACAAATAGCATTGTTGTGTGCAGATGGGACTCAACTCATCATAGTGAACAACTGCAAGGAAAGCATATGGCCCGGAATCCTTGGCAATGCAGGCCACACAACACCTCAAGACGGCGGCTTCCACCTCTCCAGCGGCGAGCAACAAGTCCTTAACGTCCCCGAAAACTGGTCAGGCAGACTATGGGGCAGGCAAGGCTGCTGCTTTGATGAAAAAACCGGCAAAGGCACATGCCAAACGGGTGATTGTGTCGGGCTCTTACAATGCAGGGGACTCGGCGGAGTCCCTCCAGCCACACTCGTTGAAATGACACTCGGAACCTCGAAATCCGCCTTGCATTACTACGATGTGAGTTTGGTTGACGGTTTCAATGTGCCAGTTTCGATGAGGCCAGTAGGTGGTGGCGGCGGTGGTGGGTGTGGAGTTGCTGCCTGTGAGGCTGACTTGAACGTTTGCTGCCCGCTTGCCTTGGTGGTCAAGAAACAAGGTAGGGTTGTGGGGTGCAAGAGCGCTTGCTTGGCCGGGAAATCGGACCGGTATTGCTGCAGAGGGGAGTTTGCAGACCCAGAGAGTTGCAAGCCTACTGTTTTTGGGCATCTTTTTAAGGCTATTTGTCCTAGGGCTTATAGCTACGCCTTTGATGAATCTACAGGGCTTAAGACTTGTTCGGCTCCTAGGTATGTCATTACGTTTTGCCCTCCTAAATATGGTTGATTTGAGCAGACCAAACCCTAATGCAAAATGCTGGGTAGGTTTGGTGGGGTTTTCTTGTATTGTCATTGCTATGTATTACTTTGGTTCTTTGGTATTGTGGTTTCAGTTTCTTTGAACAAAAATTTGTTGCTGGCTCCAGTTTCTATATTTGGTTAACTAGAATCTAGTCCGGTATGGAACCGATGTCTGTTCTTTGTTGGTATGTCATGGATTACCTATCGATATCATTGTCGCAAATGAGTTAATGAAACTTATTGATACGTTGTTGATGCATTTACGACAATATCAATGCACATTCGTTAAGGGGCAAACGAAACATTTGAGATTTCATACAACAGCATCACATAATGAATCTGTAAATGGAATCCGAACTCGAAAAATTATTCGAAGAAAAAAAAAGTTGATTAGAAAATAAGGAAAACTAATGAAAAGGGTGCCATACATCAAAAAAATTTATGGAGGACTCCACCTGGTAAAACATTTGTACAGTCACGACCACAAATTCTACTACCGCCTCGCTTTTTACACCCTTAAAACTTGTACACTAAATTTATCTCCTCTGCAGGGGGCCTCAGGTGTGTTCACCGTCTGAGCCGCGACTACTCTAAGGTATACCCTCAAACTAACAATGTACAGTTTGAAGTACAACCAACAATCTTTATTTCCGTTGAGCCTTATCCATCTCAATACATAGACAGAGCCTTTACTTGACATGTATGAAACAGAGGGGCTCACATTATCCTCAGTTAGCTGTACAACTTCGTTCCCGTGCCCCATCTAAGAAGCAGATGCCTGGGGAGCCAGAATGCTAATCCTCCTCTCTGCATAAGATTGGGCACCTTGTTAGCAATTTGAGAAAACCCGGATTCATATATCAGTAGCATAAGAATCCAAACATGAACGAGGAATAACAATACATCTTACGTTAGAAAATCATATTATTTATGCTAGAAACAACAATCAATAAGTATAAAGAAGTAAAAAGATAGCGAAAAAGTACCCCCAGCAGCAACAAGTTTCTCTACACGTGCAACTATATGCTTCCCATAAGTATACTTCTTCAGAGCATTCAGATGAACCTTAATTCGGTTAAGGATTAGTTCAAGTTGCTGATCGTCACAAGTTTCCAGCACTTTCTGTACAACATAGTTTGCGAACTGATCCTTCATCATCGCCTAAATTCAAACAGAACAAGAATAAGCAAGGATATTGAAAGACCCTAGTCTATGCATATTACCGTCTTAAAAACCAATCCCTGGCAAATCATTTTCCTAGAGCCACGTAGTATTTGGAAAGTTTGATAATAACAAACTGAAAAACCATCACAATTTAAAAGTTTGTCGACCTCATTCGAAAAGTAGGCAATGTTACTAAAAATAGAAAATGATATGCATTAACAAATTCAAGCTTTGAATAGTCATTACTAGCACATTGTTCAATCTTTATTACATACTAAGGACACGATCCAAATAATTTGCCGAAACAGCTAGATGCATCAAGAAGCAAATGATTCGCAAAGATGAGGCAAATTGTCGTTGAGACTTTTAGAGGTAACAGTTAACTTTTATGTGTCATAAGATATAACAGATAGCTGTTGATCAAAGATAATAACTGGAGGTAAACCCAACGAGTTCACTAGTATTCAAATGAATTCAAAAGTTCAACCTAAGAAACCATCATTTCAGGTAACAGCATAATCATAATAAAAGTAATCATAAGAGCTTCGGATGTGTATAGATAAGTTACTTCAAATTGTAACAGTATTATGAGTATTATCATAAAATCCCCAAAAATTAGAGACGTTGACTCTCTTCAGCACTTTGAAAAGGATCCCACTTAGTTCGGGAAACCCAAATACGCAAACTTGACCCGATTATTAGAAGATTGCACATTGAGATAAGAAAAGCAGTAAAGATAAATAAAAAAAATACAGAAAATTATAATACAATGAAAGAAGGCATTGACCGCACTAAAAAGTTTATAGTAACCAGCAAACCTGAAGGGGCTCATTTTCATCAGTGGTACCAAGCATCTCAGTTACAAGGGCCTGCCGTTCAGCAAGAGTTCCAAAACTTAAACACTTTTCTATGACATTTGACGCAAACTTTTGCTGGCTCATTTGAACAATCTGCCCGGTTAGTTCCTTAATTATACATGACCGTTCATGTGGCTTTCCATGTTCCAGCACATGCTGTAAAAGTAATTACAATCAGTTAAACTGAGTTCAATGTAAACGAAGAACAAAACACATAATTTACTTTATACAGCAAAGGCTACATATTGTTGTTTCCAAATTCAACCACAATTTAAAGTATCCACAACTCCTTTCTGGGATAAGTAAAAAAAGAAAGTTCACGAAACCAGTTATTACATGCACGCCCTTGAGGTAAACGTCAAGCTACCAACTTGGGGGACATTGGATCAGTTGTAGTGGCAGCTTTTTTTTTTATTTTTTTTTTACGGTTTCTGAGTTGGCTTATGCAAACCTATTCTGAAATCTACAGCAAGTTTATAAAGCACAAAGGACCAAAGGTATAAAACATTTATTACCTCTTTTAAAAAAATATTATGTCATCAACCTGATGTAATGGCTCTGGTACAAAACCAGAGGCAGGGAGGTAACTCTCTGAGTAACAGTTCAAAGCATGTGATTACGGTTCAATCAACAACAGCATCTACCAAACTATACTTCCACAGATCATCACCAAATATATTATTTGTCTTTCGACTCATTGTAAATGCAAACAAAACCGTATTGAGTTAATAAATTGCACCAGGAAACAATCAAGTATGGGTGCATAAACTCAATCAATAAGCCAAGTAAGGTGTATAAACATAGCTCAGAGAAAACAAATATGAAAACACTAAATTGGTGGGCGAGGGGTGGACTGGAGCTGAAATCATCTCATTTAAATAGAGAGCTCTATTTGATACTAATATCAAGAACCCTATCTCACCAATGGGGTATTATTCTTTTTAACACTCCAGATCCAGGCTAAATTGAACTGTGACTGATGAAAAGGCTGGAATCACGCCCATAGAATGAACATGATGGACACTAACAGTCCCATTATTAGTATGATACGGAACTTTATTGACAGGTTAAGTGAAGTCACAAATTCATGAAGAGCCCAAAAAAATTTGAGCTTAAGGTGAGACCAGAATGTAGAGAAATCAAATTTGAACCTCTATACTGTATAAAATAAGAACCAAAATAACATCCAACAATGAAAGTTAGTCGATTAAATTAAGAGGTCTGTTTGATACTTCACAACAGATTCCATCTAACCACTGTGGGCTCATTTTATTTAACAATAAGAAGGTAGAGTGACAAAAGTTTCTTAGAAATGAAACAAACCTGCACGACATAATTTCCATACTGGTCTTGTGCCAAAATGCAAACGGACTGCAAAATCTCATCCATCATTATTTGCTGCGTTTTGGGGTCATGGCAGTGCTCCAAAACTCTCTATCAAATCAAAGTTACTATACCATTTAGAATGGCGATAGTTGCATTCATAATCATTTATCTTCAACATATCCAACATATATGATCAATAGGCATATGCAAAAGTATGAAGGCGTGAGTCAGAAAGCAGAGGTTCTTAACCTGTATGACACGACAACCATATGGATGAGTTGAGAGTGTCACGACTTGATCATAAAAAGTTGAAACAACAAACTGGATGGCATCTTCAGGTACACATTCAATACACTTCTGAACAACATGGTTGCCATTTTGATCACGAACACAACGCATAACATGACCATCCAGTTCAGCTACCATTTTAGTCTGCTGGTCCAGCTCAACAAATTCTATAGCCTGAACAGCAAAATGAAAGCACATGAAAGCCGAGTTCTGGTGATTTGATAGATATCATCAACCATTTATTTTTCCTCGAAACCTAAAAAAGAAAAGAATCTACATAATTATGAAAGTAAGAAACCTATGTTTTTTCTCTAAAATCTTAGATGATCTATATCTACTAGGTCGTATTCCGATTCCCAGGAAGTACAAGAACAATGAGCTCAACTGTTGTGACTCATGAAATTCAAACTTGAGAAAACCCAAAATTAAATGGAGTTTTCTTAACAGACTGAAAAAGTTTGTTCGTTTTACTAACAAATAATTTCCAGGGATACCCCCAAACATATTAGGTTAGATACTTATCTTGTCTCCTGCAACACATACAAATATGTAGAAGGTAATCCTTCTAAGTTTGTATGATAGCCAGATAGTAAAACTTGCAAGGGAATATCAATATGATAAATTAGTTACTGTCTTCAGTCAACTAACTATACATACCTTCTGGATCACTCGACAGCCATACATTTGAAGGCTAAGGGTCAGCACATGCCCGGTGAGCTGGTCCGCAAGTTCTCTTATTTGTGCTGGAGTTCCATATTCAAAAAACTGAACTCAAAGTGCAAAAGTCAGACATATAAAAGAAAAACTGCAAAACTTATTTTCATTCAGGCACTAAACCACTGCATATCATGGACATGCTAATACACAGAACACATAGCACATAAAGGCAAATCAAACTAAGGGGAAAAGGTACCTTCTGAATCACATAATTACCAAACACATCGGTCATAAGAGATAGGGCTTGCGGCATGATTTCATCAAAAACCATGTTCTTTTCTTCAATTGTGGCAGTTTCAAGTTTCTGTTGAATAAACCGACTTCCATACTGGTCGGCACTGTTCAAGGTATTATATGAGTGAATTAAGTTGTGGATATCTGGAAACATATAAGGCACAAAGTTTTAAAGAAACAGCGACAAATATTTACCTGAACTCAACAACATGCCCTGCAATCTCTGAAAGTTCAAAACATCTAGTCTTATTACTTTTGAACTCATCTAGTAAAGAGGACGCAAAACTTTCATCCAAATTTCCACCAGTTTCGGAGTGCCAAGCTCCCATGAGACCTCCACCCATGTTCCTCAACCCAGAAGAAAAGCGCAAGTTCCGCTCACCGTGCCTGGCAGGACTACCAGGTCCAACAGGAGAGTTTGGAAGAAGGGGACCACCCAATGGTGTTCCAGAATAAGACATCCCATGCCCATATGCTGGATTTCCATAATAACCGTGATTCAAGCTAGCAGACTTGCCAACGTAGGGAGCACCAAATTGTGATTTTTGGGGTGAGAGGAATTGCCCCAAATAAGCTTTTTGCAAACCAAGTAAATCCATGTACATACTACCCATGCCTTCCCTATCTTTTGTGGGATCATTAAGGGCTGCAAGCTGTGCAGCTGCATATTCATTTGATCTCAAGTACTGAACATACAATGGGTCCATCATGGGAACCTGAAGAGCACTCCCAGTACCATGATTTCCAACCCTAATGTTCTGCAATTCAGCGGCTGCTGCCAACAGATTTGGTCCTAGAGACATACCTCCAAATGCTCCGGAGTCCAAGCCACCCATTGCAGATGCAGCAGCAGCATTTTCAAATAAGGGTGGTAAACTACCATTACCAAGGGGACTACCCATCATGGATGGAGACGAAGGACTACCAGAATAGCCGTAGTTCGGAAATGAGGTATTGTCTACATTCTGATAGTGGGAGTGTAAGCTTCCTCGGCCATGATGAGTTGGCACAGGTCCTCTTAAGTATGAGTTTGCAGAAGATACAGCAGGATTATTAATATCAACTAGATCATCAGACATATATGAAGGGCTATTCAGATCCCTACCAAATCCACTGCCTCTTGCCATATTCTGATAAGACTTGTTAGAAGATTGGGAAGCAGAATGCAGATGAAAACTCCCAGAATCAGACTTATTCAAGTACGAATTTTGTTTATTATGATTCTGATCACCTTGCATATCATAACGGTTATGGTGATTATCAATTTGTGATCGTGCATGATTCTCCTCATCCATCCTACCATTAGTTGACAGGTTCATACCAGATAAAGCAGCTGCCAGATCTACAGACTCGTTCACATTGGGCGAGGCACCATTGAATGAGTTTTGACCATTGCCAACTTTTTTATCCATGGAGGAAGTCCTTCCTCCACCAACTGGTGGAATTCGAGGACTAGGAGCCCTAGCTACAAGCTGAGGGTCTGGTGTATTGCTTCTCAACAATGAAGCACCCAGAGCGGAAGCATATGTGTGAGAACTGGATGAACCCCCGTTCTGAACAGCTGACATTCCCTGTAAATGGGCAAACTGGGTATCTGAAGCATCAACATCAAACGCATTCTGGCTAGCTGGACGAGAAGGGTGCCTTGAGACATTTGTGTTATGTATATCATCCTGCATTAAAATATCAAGAGTTTTAGACAGCATATCTGATAAACAAATTCAATTTATATTTTGCAAAATTTGTAGCAGACAATCAAACTTAACCAGGAAAAACAAGCGCACAACAAAAAGACCACTACATCGAAATACCTTAAGCAGAAAGAGTTTCCATTCCAATTTACTTTATATTTTACTGGTGAAACATTTATGCAAAATGAAAATTATAACTAACAAGGAAGATGAAAGCATTACTGAAAAACAATTCCACTTTCAATATCAGTGTCTACAGAAAATAACCTGATAAATTAAAACAACTTGAACCAGTATCAGGAGAATTAGTTCAATCTCTCGTCCCAATGAGCACTTCCATCTCATGGAATTAGTCTCATCGGCTAACGATTTAGAGAACCCTGTCAAGGGCAGTAATCATTGACTTTTTCCATTTCATCAGGATAACCGAAAGGCGCACCCTACTTAGAGGAGCTGAGCTAGCTATCGAGTGATCATCATATAATGGTCAAAATACAAAACATAAGCAAAAAAATTAACGAAGAAACGTAAAGACTAAGCCTTTATAAAACACAAATTAGAGATGACATCTAATCACTTGATACTCCAATAAGCTTAAGCTCATCAAACTTTATTACAACAAGAAAACTAACATGAATACATATAATCCTAAGGCAAACAACATTCAACATTCAAGATAACAAGCTATCATATAAACCAGTAAAAAAAAAAACTTTACTAACACTTAACCTGAATAATCTCTGCAATACTCTTCTGCCTACTCCCAAGTCCCAACCCCGGCAACCCAATTAACCCATCACCGCCCCACTCCGCAGCACCCTTCCTCGCCGCCACACCATTCTCCTCATTCCCTCCAATCCCCGGCTGCACAGAAAAAAGTGACCCTTCACCACCACTCCTGCCACCTACCCTCCTATCTCCAACCGCCGAACCTCCACCTCCGCCTTGCAACCGCTGCGCAAAACGCCAGTCCTCCTTTGAAAGGAGCGGCGGCGGAAGCCGCGGATTGAGATTGACATTGGAATAATAGTAATTCACATAAGCTGGATCGGCGCGAAGCTCCTCCTCGGTTGCAAACCCTTTGCTGTCATTTTTCGTGAAACCCGACAGCGAGGACGCCTCGAACAAGCCACCGACCGCGTTTAACGAACCTTCCACGGTAGGCGGCGCCGACCCACTTCTGTATATATTCAGTTCCTTCTCCCGCTCACTTGCTTCGTGCTGGCGTTCGCGAATCAACATGCTCAAATCTTCATTGTACTCGCCGCTTTTCAACATCGATTTCATAGACATGTCGGACATCATCGAATAAGTATCGGTGACCATATCATACAATCAACAACAACAACATAAAAAAATCATAAAAAAATCGAATAAAAACCACTGAAAAGTGAACAAAAATTGAAACTTTCAGCTCGGGTTTAGGCTACAAAACAAATGTGAATGCTCCAAAACATCGGATAAAGTGATTTTCTCTATCAAAAACTACGAACCCATTTCTCAGAATTGCTGAAAAGAATAGTTTAAAGTGTCGATTTTTGTGGTGAGTGAGACGACAATCGAAAGCTTAGATGATCAAAAATATGGATTCAGCCATTTTTTGACGAAGGAGAGAAGGGAGACGGGAGACAGTGAAGTGAGAAAGAGGCAATGATAAGCACGAGCGGTGGAGGAATCTGAGCCGTTGGATACGAGAAATGACGGCCAGGATTTGGTTCCAACAAAGAGGTCCTTTAGGGTTCTATTCATCGACTACCGCAGCCCCTCCTGCCTGTTTTTTCTTGGGATTAATTTTTGTTTTTTTTTACTCGGCATAAATTAATTAGTTTAGTTCAAGGTTTTAAAATTAAAAATAATTAGTAAATTGCATATATGGGTACAATTGTTCCTATGTTACAGTGCTGCAATTCAAGTTTACGAAGTATATAATGATGAGTTAGGTCAAGTTACGGCTTTACCTTACTAAACATCTCAACTGTTTAGAAATTTTTTAATGTATTCGGAATATAGAGTGGTACACCATATGACATTACACTTATACAAGTAGAGTAACACTTAAAAAATAAAATTTCCCTCTACTTATATAATGACATGTGGTGTATCACTCCGTATTCCAAGCATATTAACAAATCTCTACTTAAAAAACTTGTTGCATAACTTTTTCTCGACAATAGTACTTATTTCTTTTGAATCATTCATCTGTATGTATTTGTTCAAAAAACTGGGTTTGATATTTTGTGGTACAAAAATGTGGTGTTTTCGCGTTATTAGTTGTGTTCGAGGTTCCGAGCTTAAAACCATGAATTCAACACATCTCAGTAATCATCCTAGTTTGATTTTGAGAACCCAGCTGAACATAGCTGCTTGGTTGAAGGTGTGATACCTAATTGCAGTAAGAGTCGCTAAATCTCGTTCATTAGGAGGACATGGCAATCACTCTTTGAAAGTTTGAATGACATGTTTGGCACATTCATAATAGTGGGAGAGATTTTAATTAGGTAACAATTAAGGCCACAAGAATTCTTCAATACACGCGCTTTTAACTTCTTTTTTTTATTACAAATATTTACTGTTGTCGCATTTATCCAAATTATTGAGACATTCTCTAATCAAATAGAAACTAAATGCCCCTAGACTAATTGCTAATGACTTGTTTTTTATGATCGACATTGATGAAAATTTCTATTTAATACCCTCCTTCAACATTAAGAAGATAAGTATCGCTAAATGAAGTTTCAAGATTTTTCCACTTCTTTTCTAGTAATTTGAATGATAAAATATATCTCAACTCGGCCTATTGAATATAAAAACTCAACTAATTTTAGGCCATATATCAACGTAATTTAAAAATGGAATGATGACTAACTTATTTTAAACCTTCACTAATTCTGCCACCCTCTAAAAACCCACAGAAATATAAACTTCACGACGCAACTAAACCCTAGCTACCAGCCCTACCACCAAGACCCCAAATCATAGAGAGATTTTTCAATGTGATCGGCACACGGAGTGGTACACCACGTGTCATTATATAAATGATATGATATATATGTTAAAATGTTAATAACTTAAAAAATAAAAAATTTCACAACTTACATAAAAACACGTGGTGTACCACTTCCGTTACATTAAAAAAATTCTCCAAACCATGGGCAAAGAAGATGCCTTTTTCTTTTTTTTTTCTTTTATATATATATAGACCAGAAAAAAGCACTGATAAAAAACAAGAAGAAAATACAGAAAGGGCATACGTATTACGTATTGTGACAATGTTAGTTTTGTGATTATGTCAGCCACAGTATGTTTACATTTACAATATTTTTGCAGAAACAGTGGATAACGATGCCGTTCAGTGAGTCACTTCATCCATCATCTCATATCATATTCTTTCTTTCGTTTAGGGGAGGGTCACTTGACTTGACTTGTCTGTGGTTTCTTCTACATGATCGCTATCACGAACGAGTCTACGTACCTTCTTATCATATATATCAACTATTTTTCTGTCTGCAGTTCATGGGTTAAAACGCCAAGAATCTTGTGCTTTAATTATACTTAAACACGACTACTACGCAGAAAATAAATATAGAAATTTGTATTAGCATATTTCCCTCATCTGTTTAAGCAAAATAAATAAATAAATAAAACACTTCAATTATTTATATTATCTTTTATATTTCCGATTTTCAATGTCAACTCATATGCAGATATACGAATATTTTAGTAAAGAAATCAAAGGAATAGATTTATATATACATAAAAAGAATAGATGAGAGGGTGAGGCCGCATAACCTCGAAATTTGGCAAGCGCAAGTCATGGCTAACCATATCTCCCATGCTTATCCATAGTAGGTAACTGCATACGGTAATGATCTTTTCATTGCTTACCTTACTGTCAATAAGATATATAGTATATAAATATATTACACGCTCATGCATCGATCTCTAATCTTATCTTAATCATTTAGTTAGATTTTCAACCTTGAGCCTAGGAATCGAGCAATTTCAACCTAGCAGATTTGTTGACGTGATTGTGATCTTTGTTGATTTGAAAGGTTGGTGAAATATGGAAAGTAAAAGTAACGACCTAGCTAGTTCACTCTTTTACATGGTTTCAATTTTTCTTCGGTGCACCTGGTTTTTCTGATTTAAAATATATATGATTAAACGATTAAACAAGGGCAATGGCAGATAACAGGTTACAACAATTTCCCTTTGACTTTGTAAATGTGAAGTGTCACATTCTGATTGGCTCACAAAAGAGAAAAAGAGAATTTTATTGAGGTGGTCACGTGGGATGTGAGAGATTCGGGAACATGGAACGGAATAATACATGTCATTGAACAAAAAACACTTGGATATAAAAAAATATCTCAAATTGTATAATGTCATGATCTGCTAAACCGACTGTTGTGGTTCAACTGAAAACTTTATTGGAAACCAAGAAAAATTGGTTTGCTATCACGTAGCAGTCGCATCGGTGGAAGCGGACAACGAGGTCCAGTCACCATCGTCGGCGTTTTGGTGGAAGTTGGGTTACTTAAGATTGTCAAAAAAGACGAACGATTTTCGATAGGGATATGTGACTGTTCAAGATTAACTCTGCCCTTATGCTCCATCCCATTAGAAAGCATCCGACTTTCGAACCCGTTTGCCGATTTCCTGCGATTTCATTATTTGAGCAATATAAGGTCATCTCCAACCGATGGCTGGTCAAGTCATCTCCAACCGAAATGTCCAGAAGGTCAGAGGGCCGAAAATAGTCCGAAAATCGTCTCCAACCGAGGGCTAGGCCAGAGGGCTCTGGAATCTGAGAGGCCCCACAAAATCGAAGAGGGCTAGAGGATTGGAGGGCTGGCTACAAGCAGCTAGCCAGCCAACCCGGGGCTGGCCAGAAAATTCAGTTTTCATGTCGGTTATAACCTACAGGAATGCTTAAGAAAAAAAATTCAAATGCAACTGCTAGCTGACGTCAACTAGCCGTTGCATTTGAATTTTTTTTTTTTTTTTAGTTTCATTATTTTTTTTTTATTTACAAAATTTTTCCTATAACTTCTATTTTTAATAATTTTTTTTAAATTATATTTTTTCCTATAACTTTTATTTTACAAAATTTGTTTCATTTTTTTTTTAAATTCCATTTTTTCCTATAACTTCTATTTCACATAGTTGCTTTATTTTATTTTAAATTCTATTTTTATCCTATAACTTCTATTTCACAAAATTTGTTTCATATTTTTTTTAAATTATATTTTTTTTCCTATAACTTCCTAAGCCATTATTGACACACCCCGACCCAGAAAGTCCACTTGGACCCTGAATCGAGCTGTGCTGGCTGTCACCTGGAAGGTGACGAAGCCATAAAATGTGATAGTGCATAAAAAGTGAATAAATTTGAATCTAAAAGTGTCTAAGTACCAAAGTGCGCTACGAGTGGGAGCGAACCCATTTCACACGCGATGTCAGAGCATAAGTAAGGTACAGTAGTGTGGGTAAGAATCATACCCTCAGAAATATCCATTAATACTAAGATTCACCATAGATTCTTGTCGATACAAACTCAGCAGCTAAAACCTGGAGGGCACCAAACAGAAGGTGTGAGTAAGCAATAAAACCAAGCTTCCCAAAGTTACTATCTCTCAAAAAGTAATGCCCCTAAATATAAAACCCGTATCGTTTTCCATAAGATAGTACAACATATATACATATATCCCAACCATACTCAGAAATGACCAAAACCACGGTTTGCCATCAAATCCACCATACATTAATAAGTAGGCCAAATGGACTAAATCAATACAAAGTAATATATCAGTCAGAGTCATCTAAAATGACATGTACAACTTATCCGTATCTCATCAATCATGGCTAGCATATAAGTCGGAGTCACCTATAGTGACCTGTACGACTTATCCATATCTCATCAATCCTGGCTAGCATATAAGTCGGAGTCACCTCTAGTGACCTGTACGACTTATCCATATCTCATCAATCATGGCTAGCATATAAGTCGGAGTCACCTATAGTGACCTGTACGACTTACCTATATCTCATCAATCCTGGCTAGCATATAAGTCGGAGTCACGACTTATCTATATCTCATCAATCCTGGCTAGCATATAAGTCGGAGTCACGACTTATCTATATCTCATCAATCCTGGCTAGCATATAAGTCGGAGTCACCTCTAGTGACCTGTACGACTTATCTATATCTCATCAATCCTGGCTAGCATATAGCTCAATAAGTATACCTGCACACGAGTCCGAACCACCTAAAGTGGTCTGTACAACAGGACTGGGTGTAAATAAATACATTCAAGTGCTACGATCACGTGAAGACTGGGCGAATAATCGCGGGTCACCTACAAGTCGGAACCACCTAAAGTGGTCTGTACGACAGGACTGTGCACCTACCTTGGATCCAAGGCGAGCATAAGGTGCGGGAGGTGAACATCACGTGAAGGACTGTGCCCTGGCCACGGGCGGGAGCACTAACACCAAGGTGCAGGTTTATGAGCTCTTAATGCATCTCAATATAACATGTGCAACTCATGGCAACCAGTACGACCGTATCGAAATTGCCTAATTCATAACTGTAGTCATGCTATGACGCAATCGATTCAACTAGTACCATAAACTCACCTGAACTTACCTGGGTGTCCTGAGTTCACCTTTGCACTTGAAAGCATTCCCAATAATTATATGCAAGTAATATACATATGGATATATAATGATGCAATCTACTACTCAACCATGTCGTAGCATTTTCAATTATAAACAATATAGTGTGAAGTGTACAATCAATAACGCCCTACTCTCAAACTACTTATTTTCAAGGATAATTATCCATGACAATCCAATTAACTCTAATTTAACTAACTAATTCACAAAACTAAAACTTGTCTTTACCAATTTCCTTCGCATTACTCAATTTCCCAAGCAAGGTTTTTGTCTCAAATATTTTATGGCTGCATCTAACGTCTCGTTAGACTGCCTACGTACCCTAAACAGGGATCAAGCCATTCGTAGTTCACATTGTACTTCAAGCATTCACAATAATTATATATGAAAGTAATATGCCTAATCAATTTAAAGGTGTCGATAGAACTCTCAATAATAAGTACGATAAAAATGAAAAGATGCACTCACCTGGAGTCCACGCTATGATTCTCTAGTGCACGCATCGAGGCATCCTGAATGATTGGTCCCTGTGACCAATTATCAAATCACATCTCAGAACTCTTATCCGTAGAATATGTAATTCGCATAAAACACAACCTCAACGACATTCTAAAATAGTTTGAGACCCATTGACCACAAGTCAACCGTCGATCTTTGATCGACGGTAGGGTTTACAACCCTGTATAACCTGACCCGGAAGATCCGCATGTCAGATTTCCAATCCGCAACTTCCAACGATCCACAATATGTTTCTAGAATAACATATTAAAATTTCATTACGATCCAACGGTCAGATCTCCGCCAATTGCCTAAAACAAGTGGCCGTGAACATTTATTTTACTAACTTACAAATCCAATTCGGAAATATCCGTACATCGGATTCCCGATCCATAAATTCCTATGATCTTTAAATATTACGTATTATAATGTACCCAAGTTTGGTGACGATCCAACGGTCGGATCGTCGATTCACATTTTCATCAAGCAATGTATCGTAACGAATTTAGGTTCCAACGATCAACCTATGTCATTCTAATAACAAAACTGAATTCAAGACATTCGACATAGCCTAAAAATAGCATTGGCGGCCCACTGGCCACGCGCCGCCGCGGGTGGCGGTCGGCCGCCCCGACTCGCCGGAAAATCCAACTATTTCCAAAAATTCTCAAACTTCACAGAAATGAAGATCTCAGTGAGTGGAGCAACTTTCATACCTGCCACGAAGTCCAAAAGTGGACGGAAGATGGTCAATTTTGCCCACGAAGCCGGCGGGTGCCTAAAACTTCCCGACGTCGATTCGTCGTCTACGGTGGTCCAACGGGGTCAAGGTTGGTTGGGTTTTGCTCCTGGGATGATGGGCTACAAAGCCCAAGTGGTGGCATCGGCCATTGCTTTGCCAATTTGCCGGAAAATCGAAAAGGGTGGCCGGAGCACCATTGATTTTCGTCAACTTTCGTGGCCTCAAACCTCCACATCCCATGGTTAATCAAGGTGGTTCTTGGGTGGGTTTTGTAGAGGGGAATGAGAGCTTCAAGATGGTGGTGGTGGCATCGAAAAACTCCACCGGAGTTGGCCGGAATCGGCCCTGGAAAATGGGTGGTCGCGAGTGGGAAAACCCACGGGAAAAGCTGGGATTTTTTTTTTTTTTTTTTTTTTTTTTTTCTTTCTTTCCTTTTTCTGATTGGGCTTCACCTTAAATAATCAATTTCTAACGTCCGTAACTATACCGTTATAATCCGGACTCGCAAACGGCTTTCGCCTATGCGTTCACATCCACGAGTATTACGAGAATATGTTAAAAGAATAAGTCATACGTCTCTCTAGACGATGGTCAATAGAAGTCAAAGTCCTTGCCTCTAGGACAATTTCATAAATTCACGCTTTTAAAATAAAATAAAAACGTAAAATTTGGAACGGGTTGTCACAATTATACAAAATTTGTTTTAAATTATATTTTACAAAATTTGTTTGTTGTGCCTTACTTAAACTTCTTCATCACACTCCTCATCTTCTTGTCTCGTTTGTGCCCATTTTGCTTCCAATTTGGAATTGGATGAGGACCCCCAGTTGGAATCCGAAGAGAATCCAAAGTTGGAATTCATTGCAAACTTGAATTGAAAAATATTGAAGTGAAAGAGATTGAATTGAAATAGGTTGAATTCAAAGTTGTGTGAATTATAGCCCAATATCCACCCTATTTATAGCAGAAGAAAATTTCAAATCCAACGGCTAGCTGACGTCACTTAGCCGTTGGATTTGAATTTAAGTTGTAGTTTTTAAATAATAAATTATGTTTGGCCCTCGGTTGGAGACGGTTTTTTGTGGCAGGGCTAAAACGAGCCCTCTGGCCAGCCATCGGTTGGAGATGGCCTCAGAGGGTTCGTTTTAGCCCTCTGACGCTCCAAGATTCTCCAAAATATTAATATTTTAATGAACAGTACAGGGCCATATTTGCTTCCGTCTCCAACAAAGGGCCAGAGGGCTCGTTTTAGCGCTATCACAAAAAACTGTCTCCAACCGAGGGCCATAGGGTTAAACATAATTTATTATTTAAAAAACTACAACTTAAATGTTGTTTAAGTTTCATGTTATTAAATGTTTTTTTTTTAACAAATATGAAATACTATAAATGTTTTTAATAATTTGTTAAATGTTGTTAAAAACTACAAATTTTGTAAAATAAAAGTTATAGGAAAAAAATAGAATTTTAAAAAAATGAAAAATAGAAGTTATAGGAAAAATTTTGTAAAGAAAAAAAAATAATAAAACTGTAAAAAAAAAAAATTCAAATCAATCTTGTCGATTAAAACATAACCGATAGTAATACATTTATACTAAATAATATGAATGTATTCTTGTCGATTTTAACCGACAGGATTGATTTGAATTCTGGCCAGCCTCGGCAGCCAGCCCTCCAGCCCTCTAGCCCTCCCTGATTCCGTAGGGCCCTCTCAGATTCCACAGCCCTTTGGCCTAGCCCTCGGTTGGAGATGGTTTTCGGGCTATTTTTGACCTTCTGGCCCTCTGGACCCTTCGGTTATAGATGGCCTAAAAGACTACAACAAGTCACTCAGTAGTAGCCCCATGATCAAATCAGACGGTGAGAAAATTTTCCGTATTAATGCATATTTGTAGCATACTTCACCAATTACGAGCTACCAAGCACACTTCACCAATCACGAAGCTACTGAGCACCAGTCAACTCGTAGCCCCATAATCAAATCAGACGGTAAGAAAAATGTATGTATTCATACATGTTTGTACCATACTTTACCAATTTTGAGCTACCGAGCACCCTTCACCAATCACAAAGCTACCGAGTACCATTTAACTTCATACCTTCAAGGACCTACTAAAGGATTGGTGTTGGGACACCCCTACCGAATCACAATAGTTTCTCTCCAACCAAGAGGCCCATCACAACTCGACACGAGTCGAACATCAAAATAAAGCTCTTAGAGTCTCACATCGACCACGGATACAAGCCAAAGACTCTCCTCAACTACAAAAGAAGACATTTCTCCTACAATTAATCCCTAATGCTATTATTGTACTTAAACTCGTCATTAAAACTCACTAATGATGATTATGGTTGAACTTATGTATTGTGTAAACTCTTCACTGTTAATGAGAACTTATTTACCCCATGGACGTAGCCCAACTTAGGGTGAACCACGTAAATCCTGTGTTTGCTTCCATATCTCTATCTCTTTACATATTATCCTCATTAAGTGACCGGAGTAATCTTGCGAATGTCACAACATGACACTTTATATTGTTCCAAAATCTCATTGATTTTGTGCATCAACAATACCCAGTTGCACCGAATTGCCTTTGTTTCAAGACGGCAGTGAACTATGCTAAAGATCTTATTTGAAAAAAGTAAATATCCATTCACTTGCAGATATGGGTTTTGGGGAGTTCCACTTATTAGTAAATTATCTGCATGTCTATATGAATAGAGGACACAATTTGGGACAGAATAAAATATGATGAAATACATGCTATCATGCTACTAACAAAAAGAAGGATTAAATTAGGTCAAGCGTTCGAATATCTGCAATGTAACTGAAAATATAAATCATGCATGCTAACAATAGCGTTGTTATCAGCTGTCTACGACCAGCCTGTGGTTCTTGTTGTTCTATGGTATGTCATCAGTTTCGTTTAGGTCATCATACATCAACTTGCATGCTTCCGCATTCTGTTTAATGGACAATGATTACAAACCAAAGATCTCAGCCCTTTCAACATTTTGGTGAGTTGGGCTAAAAATTTTCCTCTTTAAGGCCTGATCTACCTATGTTGGGCCTATTTTGGGTTTGGAAAATTGAACTTAATTGTAGGGTAGTTCTATCTAAACACATTATTTTACCTCTCACATGCTTTCTACTAAATTTATGTTATTTGATTTTTTTTTTTCAATTCGTTTGATCTGGCAGGAGGGTGTATGAGAGGTAAAAAAAAAGAGGTGTGTGGATGGCACTATCCTAATTATATGGTTCTACTTCTTTAGGCTAATCGAAAGGCATCTACCTGCCAAACAACGTACGTGTATCGGTTTATGCCGAAGCATGTGATTGTAGCTTGTGACAACTCAAAAGTATGGATACAAATTGAGATTGGGTATGTGATTAGTGATTTTTTAGTGTTGTTCAAGGTATCTTGTACACATAGTTTTAGCCGTTAGACACACTATAACATATTCGTCACAATTGCATACTGTTGCGGAGAAACTAATACAATAACACACAATATGTATATTCTTTATGCTAAAATTGAAAGGTTGGTTTTTGTTAAAATGCAGGAAATAAACATGTTGGAATAATGGTAGGCTAGTCAATTTTCTTGTTCAAAGTTAGGCAAGTTAGGTTAGTCAAGCAAGTTAGGTAAGTTAGGCAAAATTAGGCTTATGATCTTTTTCTTCCCTATATATATGTTTCATCTTGTAATTGTTTATATCAAGCAAATATACATCAAAATTCAATATGGTATCAGAGCCAAGTCGGTCAGGGATCGTTCTTGGTAGAGCATTGGTTGTAAAGTCTCTTGAAATTTCGAGTATGCTCTGTGGTTGCAGTTTTGACTGATCTTCCACATCAGAAACGATTTCTTGAGATTATTGCTGGTGCAATCTTCCACGAGGTCAACCATTCTAGGCATGGCCTCTCATTCAAAATGGGAAAGTCCCAACCACCCGCTCTATCTCCACCACTCGGATCAACCTGGTGCAATCCTCGTACCATAACCATTGGTGGAAGACAACTACAACACATGGGTTCAATCCATGAGTATGGCCTTAACGGTCAAGAACAAACTTGGTTTTGTTGATGGGACGATCAACAAACCAAGTGAGGATAATTTTGAGGAGCTGCAGCAATGGAATCGCTGCAACAACTTGGTCAAGACATGGCTACTAGGCTCCATGTCAAAGGAGATTTCAGGGAGTGTCATCAACTACAAGGATGCTCGACAAATGTGGACCGATCTGCAAGAGAGGTTCTCACATGTGAATATAGTTCAGTTGTTCCATGTTGAGAACGAGATTCATGATTGCGTCCAAAGCAATATGAGTGTAAGTTCTTACTTCACTAAACTTAAAAGTTTATGGGATGAACGTGATACTTTGTGTTCCATTCCAGCATGCAGTTGTGGAACAAAGAATGAGATGAACTCATATGTTGAAACTCAGAAAACCATGAAGTTCCTTATGGGACTGAACGAATCGTATGCTACGGTTCGAAGCAATACTCTTCTTCTCGAACCACTGCCTACGGTGAACAAGGCATATGCATTGGTCCTTCGACATGAACCCCAGGCAGAGGTTTCCAATGGAAAAAGCACACAACTAGAAACTGCTATCTTTGCAGTGAAGAATCTGTCGCGAGAACCTACACCTGAAGACAAGGAGATGCGATGTGGAAAGTGCAATAAAACCAATCACATCACCAAAAATTGTCGTGCACATCTCAAGTGCACTTTTTGCGGATGGAAAGGCCACACCTTCGATTTCTGTCGAAAACGGAAAGCAGCCACAGAGACCGAATCCAATCGTCTCTTTTCTTCAAAGGGCAATCAAGTTTCACAAAGTAACAAGCAAGAGACAGTGCCTAATTTCCCGTTCTCTCAGGAGGACTGCAAGCAAATCCTTCAGATGTTGAACAAGAACAAATCATCATTTGCCAATCAAGTCAGTAATCCTCCTAGTCATGAAGAACTTTCAGGTAAAGCCTTCTCTTTTCCATGTAAAGGAACCAGAAGTATTTGGATCCTGGACAGTGGTGCCACGGATCACATAGTTTGCAGTCCTAGTCTCCTTACACACTCACGAGCTGTTGAAAATCATACAGTTGAACTGCCAGATGGTTCCGTTGCCAAAGTCACTCACATTGGACAAGTTGTTTTCTCTCATAATCTTATCCTTGAAAATGTCCTATGTGTGCCGTTCTTTAGGTTGAATTTAATATCTATCAGTAGACTAACCTATGATTCCTTATATGTCACCATTTTCTTCACCCAATTTTGTGTCATTCAGGACCTTCGCTCGGGGAAGATGATCGGGACAGGAACTGAAAGGGATGGACTTTACTACCTCAACCCATCAAAGAAAGGAACATGCAACAATATTCAAACCGTCTCACCAAAGCTTTGGCACCAACGCCTAGGACACCCATCTCATAAAGCCACTTCGTTATTACCTTTATTTAACAATAGGGCTTGTGATTTGGAAAAATGTTTAATTTGCCCATTGGCCAAACAAACAAGATCACCCTTTCCTTTGAGCTCTATTTCTACCAAATCATGTTTTGAATTATTGCATATTGATATTTGGGGTGGTTATCAAGTTGCTTCTATTTCAGGTGCCAAGTATTTCCTTACCATCGTAGATGACTACACTAGAAGCACTTGGGTTTATTTGATGAAACATAAATCTGACACAAAAGACATTTTAGTCGGATTCATTCAAATGATTGAGACTCAATTCAATACCAGAGTTCAAATCATACGAAGTGACAATGGCCCTGAGTTTAAGCTTGAGCAATTTTATGCTCTCAAAGGCATCATACATCAATCTAGTTGTGTCAACACACCACAACAAAATGGTGTTGCCGAACGTAAACACCGACATTTGCTCAATGTTGCTCGGGCTTTGCTCTTTCAAGCTTGTTTGCCAAAACGTTTTTGGGGGGATGCAATCTTAACCTCAGCTTACCTCATCAATAGAACACCCACTCCACTTCTCCAAGGTAAAACACCTTACGAAAAACTGTTTCACAAAGCACCTAACTATTCCCATTTAAAGGTTTTCGGTAGTTTATGTTTTGCTTCTACACAAGCCCAAAGGCCCTCTAAATTCGACCCCCGTGCAATCCAATGCATTTTTCTTGGGTATCCTTATGGTCAAAAGGGTTATAAATTGTTTGATATAAAACACAATAAGACTTTTGTTTCTAGGGATGTTGTTTTTTTTTAAAATCATTTTCCATTCCAAAATCATACCACTTCCGCTGCCCCGTCTCCATCAAACATTACACCATCATCCATCATGTTTGACTTGACCTCTCCCATTGAGTCGCACTCAAGCCTTGCACCCGAAGACATAAACACCACCTCTCCCACACTTACCGACATCACACCACTCTCATCTCCTTTACCTACTACAACTCCACCACCAGATACCTTATCAACACCTTCACCACTCTTCCCCACCTCCACATACCCTACACATACTCTACACTCTTCACCACCTCCAACCACTCCATCACCAGACCAACCACCTCCACTCCGTCGTAGCACTCGACCGACCAAAACTTCCACATTTTTGCAGGACTTTCATGTTGAGGTGGCCCTCCCTTCCCGTGTTGCTCCCACATCTTCCACAAGCATGGTCCAGTCATCAGGTACATCTCACCCCATATCTCATTATTTATCTTATGACCATGTATCCCCCACTCACAAAACCTTTCTCACCACCCTCACCATTATCAAAGAACCCACCAGTTTTTCGCAGGCTGTTCAGGATCCAAAATGGCGTGACGCCATGCAAAAAGAGATTGTTGCCCTTCATGACAATCGCACTTGGACTCTTGTGCCCTTACCACCTCACAAACATCCCATCGGTTGCAAATGGATCTATAAGGTGAAGCTTAAACCTGACGCTAGTGTTGAACGCTACAAAGCTCGTCTCGTTGCTAAAGGCTACAGTCAAATTGAGGGGCTTGATTATCGGGAAACTTTTGCTCCAATTGCCAAGCTCACCACCGTCCGCGTCCTCCTGAGTATTGCCTCCATACGAGGCTGGCATCTTCATCAACTTGATGTGAACAACGCATTCTTGCATGGTGACTTATACGAGGAGGTTTATATGTTCCTGCCTCCTGGGTTCGGACGAAAGGGGGAGACACGAGTATGCAAATTACACAAATCCATTTATGGTTTAAAACAGGCCTCGAGACAATGGTTTATCAAGCTGTCTAGTGCTCTCAAGACTGCTGGTTTTCATCAATCATGGTCAGATTACTCATTGTTCGTCCGAAACCGTCAAGGCAGTTTCATGGCATTACTTGTGTATGTTGATGACGTGATACTTGCAGGTAACAATTTGAGAGAAATTGAAGAGACTAAACTCTTCCTTTCCCAACATTTTAAACTAAAGGATTTGGGAAAACTCAAATACTTTTTGGGGATAGAAGTTGCAAGATCTAAACAAGGGATTGCCTTGTGCCAACGCAAATATGCGTTGGAGATACTAGAAGATGCTGGGTTCCTTGGTGCGAAGCCCTCACGATTACCAATGGAACCAAACCTGTCCCTTACACAAACTGATGGGACGCTCCTACATGATCCTTCTTCATACAGGCAACTCGTAGGGAGGCTGATTTACTTAACCATCACGCGACCTGACCTGACTTATGTGGTTAATATGTTGAGCCAATTCATGGACAAGCCACGACAACCACACCTTGAAGCGGTGCATAAGGTTCTCAGGTACATCAAACAATCTCCTGGACAGGGAATTCTTTTGCCTTCTACAGGTTCACTACAACTACAAGCCTTTTGTGATGCTGATTGGGCTCGGTGTAAAGACACTAGAAGGTCAATAACCGGTTATTGTATCTTCCTTGGACAAGCACCGATATCTTGGAAAACGAAGAAACAAAACACAATATCTCGTTCCAGTGCAGAGGCAGAATACCGTTCTATGGCTACTACTTGTTGTGAAGTTATATGGCTAAGAAACATTTTGAAGGACTTGCAAGTAAATCATGCACAACCAGTCACAATGTTTTGTGATAATCAAGCTGCCATGCACATTGCTTCGAACCCAGTGTTTCATGAACGAACGAAGCATATAGAGATAGACTGTCACTTGGTACGTGAGAAGATTCAAATGGGAATGGTGCAAACAGCTTACATACGGACCTCGAATCAACCTGCAGACTTGTTCACCAAACCACTAAGCTCGGCACAATTTGAGGTCTTAATTAGCAAGTTGGGTGTCATCGACATTCACACTCCAACTTGAGGGGGAGTGTTAAAATGCAGGAAATAAACATGTTGGAATAATGGTAGGCTAGTCAATTTTCTTGTTCAAAGTTAGGCAAGTTAGGTTAGTCAAGCAAGTTAGGTAAGTTAGGCAAAATTAGGCTTATGATCTTTTTCTTCCCTATATATATGTTTCATCTTGTAATTGTTTATATCAAGCAAATATACATCAAAATTCAATAGTTTTCATCATCTATTCAAAACAACCTTAACTAACTTGGAGCAGAAATCTTCCTTGTCAATATGATAAAGCGAATTAACCTTGATTAGCAGCATATATACTTGATTGCACGAAAGCCGGAGACGGCAAATGGCTAGATTGGTTAACCTACTTTGAATTGGTTTTTCTTGCAAGCTTTGCTAATTGCTTTGCATATATGCATGTGTTGCTTGATTTAAGGATCAATGGGAGATTTTACCCAATTCATTTTAACAAGTGATTCGACTTTCTGTAGGAGATCTATTAGGTATGACCCACGCGAATTTGATATGTTTTCCTTATTGATTACGATCTTATTTGATTTGTTAACATATTAATCAACACAAAAACTTGACATTGAAGATATTAAAGATTTGTTAAATACCATTGCCGAACAATTTCCAAGGATATGAATCATCTCGCTTTTACTTGACTTTTAACGAAAGTTAGCTTTCCTTAACTCACATCTTGAAGTTCAACCTTATCTTGTTTACACCGATCATAGAAGAAAATTTTTTGTTTGGTGATACATGGACGCGCATGAACAAATGCGGATGCACACTGGGACTAAGGTGGACCCAGACCATTCAGAGTACGGGAAATAAGCACGTTAAGGTCTTTAGGGAACCCTCCAAATGTTTAGTATGAGTTTCTTTGTGTTCTCCAAATATTTAATGTAATGTCTGCTAAGCATATATCGGCAGCACTTTACAAGTTGCGTCAACAACACTCGACAAACGATCTTGATAACACTCATCAGATTGCTTCAACAAAAATCAATATATGTTGACATATCCACAACATAATTCGACTGACACAAAACCAACAAGTGTTAATTTGATAAAATGCATCCATGGATAAACTAAAATTTATTTGAGCTATTAGCGCTATATTTCTGTCTCAAAAATTTGGACCTTTAACATAGAAACCCCAAGTTTCAAATTCTAAATCTGCCACGGGCCATGAAAGTCAAATATTGTCAAAACGAAGTATATGAGATATTCCACTCGTTGTTATGCAATTTTTGTATTGGATACGAACGAAAACCTCCACTCATGCGACGTAAGTATGATTAATGGATGTCGTTTTGCTATTATTCTCCCCCATTTTCCAAGGCAATTGTAAACCTACATCTATGAGATCTTTGTACTATGTCCATGTAAACTGTATAACAAAATCTTCATTTTTTTTTTTTTGAGTACATTGATATTTTTATACTAGGGGGACGGGGAGTTCAGCTAAGCCACACAATGGGCAACCTAATTTGGTATTGAATTCGATATCAACGAAATTCGAGCCTAAGACCTTTCACTTCTAAACGAAGAGGAATACAACCAAACTATAATACTGAGTGGCACGAAGGAAATTCGTACAATGTTCTTAATGGGGAAAGAAGAAGCTCCGTTGATTCTATTAAGAACAAGGAAATGCCATACAAAACTATATACATCAAAATCTAAACCGTGGAAAAAACCAAAAAAGACAACCGAAACCGAAATTTCGCAGAAATTTCCTCATCAGACGGCTATATTGGGTAATTGGAGTCTTAATTCCCCTTGCAACATGAACGTGGGGTGACCAAACCATTGTTACACAACTCTTTGCAAGCCTTATATACGAAGATTGATCGAACAACATGAACACTAATCACGTACGTTGTAAAATGTTAAAAGTAAGTGACCTAATTAAAGGCACCAAGTCAGACCTACTGTTAGGTGTGTACAGATGGACTTTTTGAATCACAAATTAAACGTCCACGTCACAAAGTTGTTGGGGTTAAGTAATCCATCTTTTGTGTGTATTTACATGGCGTATAATACTTTTTTCGTTGCAGCTACATCCACCTCAAAAACGCAAACGCAAAAGCAAAGAGATCGAATTAGAGTGAGAAAGACTGATCACAAAAGTTCTTATAAAGTAATTAGGGTTGTTGTAAACTGATAAACCGATTCATTCCTACATTGTTCTAACCAGTCAAATCCTCATAACCCAAGCCAAATATAGTACTTATAACCACGTGATCCTTAGCTTAATTAATCCCAAACCGAGAAGAACAAGAAAGCCAAGAAAAACAAATGCAAACAATTACTAGCTCAATGGAATCTATCGTCTCGGAGCTCGAAGGAACACTTCTAAGGGATCCTGACCCCTTCTCCTACTTCATGTTGGTAGCATTTGAGGCGTCAGGTTTGATACGGTTTGCCGCCTTGTTAATGATGTGGCCGGTTATTCGGTTTCTGGAGATGATAGGTATGGAGGAAGCCGGGCATAGGCTGATGATTTTTGTGGCTGTTTTTGGTATTCCAGAATCAGAGATTGAGTCCGTGGCTAGGGCGGTTTTGCCAAAGTTTTACATGGATGATTTAGATATGGAGGCTTGGAAAGTGTTTAGCTCATATGATAGAAGAGTTGTGGTGACGAAGATGCCAAGGATTATGGTGGAGAGGTTTGTTAAGGAGCATTTGAGAGCTGATGAAGTTATTGGTAGTGAGCTTGTTGTAAACCGATTTGGGTTTGCAACCGGCTTTGTTAAAGGTGAAGTTAACATATACAACCGAGTGGCCAATCTGTTTGTGGATGAGGAACAACCGACGTTAGGGTTGGGACGGACTTCATCATCTGTTTCTTCATTTTTATCCTTATGCAAGGTACGTACATACATACATACATATGTATGTATGTATAAGAGAAATGAATAGCATTATTAACAACTGATGTGACACATTACAAATATAGGATCTGAACCATCCGTTTTATTCATTATCAACTTAAGTAGCACATAACATAATGGTGCATGCTAACTAATTAAGTAATTCAGTAAATTAATTATGCCTGCATGGCTTGTCTCTGCAGAAAGAAATCCACCCACCATTTATGATCACCAACAAAAAGCATGATGAGCAGCAAGTCCTCAGGCCGCTCCCAGTGATCTTCCATGATGGTCGACTAGTCAAGCGCCCTACGCCCACAACCGCCCTCTTAATCCTCCTATGGATGCCCCTAGGCATCTCACTTGCCTTCATTCGCTTATTCATGGGACTGATATTGCCGATGAGGGCTATACCCTACATGTCTCAACTATTTGGGGGCAAAGTCATTGTGAAAGGCAAACCCCCACCGCCCTTCTCCGGTGGAAACTCGGGCGTGCTATTCGTCTGCACTCACCGAACCCTAATGGATCCCGTTATACTCTCCACCATACTTAAACGTAGAATTCCAGCAGTCACATACTCTATCTCTCGACTATCAGAGCTCTTATCCCCAATCCCCACCGTTCGATTAACTCGTGTTCGGCATGTCGATGCTGAAAGAATCAAGCGTGAACTAACCAAAGGGGACTTGGTGGTTTGCCCCGAAGGAACGACGTGTCGTGAACCTTTTCTTTTGAGGTTTAGTGCACTCTTTGCTGAGCTTACAAACCGAATCGTCCCGGTGGCCATGAACTACAGGGTAGGGTTTTTCCATGCGACGACAGCCAAGGGCTGGAAAGCTTTGGACCCCATATTCTTCTTCATGAACCCTAGGCCAGTTTACGAAGTTACGTTCTTGAACCAGTTGCCTGTGGAAGCCACGTGTTCGTCTGGAAAAAGCCCTCATGATGTTGCAAATTACGTGCAAAGAATCTTGGCCTCCACGTTAGGGTTTGAGTGCACCAACTTCACAAGGAAGGACAAGTACAAAGTGCTTGCAGGGAATGATGGTACCGTTTCGTATACTTCGTTTGTCGATCAGTTTAAGAAGATGGTGAGCATCTTTAACCCTAAGACAATGAAAGAATAAGATTTCGTTGTTTCTAGGACCGCCGTACGTGGATGTACAAATGAATATTAATTTCGTCGGGGTTAATATGTAATTTTATTTTTTATATTTGGTTAATTAATTATTATTTCTTGAATTGTTCAATAAGGTATATGATTGTAAATGCTGATCATTTTGTTTTTAACTGATTTTGGGATTTTTTTTAATTGTTAATTAAAGTATATGATGATTTTGTTTGGGTGTCAATTAACCATGTGCTTACTTTGGGTTTTTTGTTGTAATTAACCTCTTTGATAAGGTGTTTGGTTGCCAATTTCTCTTTTTTCTATTTTCAACTTGTTTGGGACGAAGGCTGTGTTGTAGAATGAATCTCACATTGATGGGATAAGGGACTTTGCAGGGACTTATAAGTAAGTTAAGTTACTCTATATATTGTCAATTGGTTTTATAGTCGAAACTCAACTTTGTTCATGATATCAAAGCAGGTTGTCCTACTTGTGAAGACAAATGGCCACACACGCTTCACGTCACTTGGTTGTGTTATCTATGTGTTAGACTTGAAAATTCGCCATTAGTGAAAGGTCGTGTTAAGAATGAATCTCATATTGATGGAGGAGGGATCTTGCATAGGTTTATACCTAAGTTAGATTGCTCCTCATATTATTAATTGGTTTTACAGTGAAACCTCAATGACACTTTGATTAGTGGTTACAATGACCTTGCATAGGTTTATACCTAAGTAGGCTACTTTCTTCAGGCTGTAGATATTTGGAAGTGGAATGTGATTCTCAGACTACTGTTTTTCTGATTGATGATCAATGATATTTACTGTGAATAGTGGTTATATTATGCATGATTATTTTATATGACTGAAAGCCCTGTGGTGTTATTTTGGAGGATTATACAGTAGGCCAGACCTTGGGCCGTGATATTGGTAGCTAGTATTTTATTTCTTGGGCTTAGTCCGCACCCAATAATCAATAAGATATAAATAAGAAAACTTTACCGAAAAAGTTTCAGAACTGTTTAATTTAATTAAAAATTATATTTTTATACTTAAAAAGTCAATTCTAGTATTATTTATTTTACTTTTAATTTTATCTTTATTATTAAAACACAAACCTTTCCCATCTTTTTCATTAATTTTCTTTAATTAAAATACAAAATGAATGTGTGAATGGGAGGCGCGGGCATTCAATGAAAAAAAGACAAAGAAGCATGCGATGTGAGGAAAAGATGATGATGACGTGTTGGATAACGTACTAGTTGAAATCATGACTCAGCTAGTTAGCCGTGCCACATTCGCATCCTCAGCCGAGCTGCTTGTCACTCCAGCTCGCCCATTTAGACCCATTTTTACCTTCCAAGAGAGTGAGCGGTTTTTTTTTTGGTTTTTTTTGTTTTTGATTTAAAATGTAAACTTCATTAAATCGAAAGAAGGTTACAGGCTAACACAGAGGAAGGTAAAATAATCCAAATACATTGGGAAAAATCAGATACATAAAAGCTCAGCCTAATTAAATAAGCAAAATGAAAACTTGAATCTATAATCTTCAACCGCATAAAGCAGAGTTCGACGCTGTCACCACCACAAAAGTCATGGCAACATCTGCCGAATCTACAACACTAAAGAAAACAATCGAGTGGTGAAATCGACCAAGACATCGCCAATGGCGTAGCCACCCACAAGGCTAAGGTGGGTTGTAGCCCAGAGAGGTTTTCTGTAAGAGTATTGTTATCCATGCACTCATTTTTACTGCTCACACACCCCTCTCAATTTTTGGTTGTTGGGATCGAATAAATTGAAATTTATCACAAACAAAAAATTAATAAGGCTGTGTTGGAGGTAAAAATGGGTTTGTGAATCAAATTATTCTTTTGTAAACTCATGCTTATAGCCTACTCAATTTCAATACGTATTATTATTTAATGTATATTTACTAGAGGATATGTAGTAAATAATACATTTATGCTAAAAATTATAAATTAGTAATGTGACATCCCACGTCGTCCAGGGGAGTGATCCTTATATGTATATTTCCAATCCCTACCTAGCACGAGGCCTTTTGGGAGCTCACTGGCTTCGGGTTCCGTAGGAACTTCGAAGTTAAGCGAGAAGGGGGCTAGAGCAATCCCATGATGGGTGACCCACTGGGAAGTTGCTCATGAGTTCCCAAAAACAAAACCGTGAGGGAATGGTAAGCCCAAAGCGGACAATATCGTGCTACGGTGGTGGAGCGAACCCGGGAAGTGATCCGCCCCGGGCCGGGATGTGACAATTTGGTATCAGAGCCTAACCCTGGTCGCGTGTGTGCCGACGAGGACGTCGGGCCCCTAAGGGGGGTGGATTGTGACATCCCACATCGCCCAGGGGAGTGATCCTTATATGTATATTTCCAATCCCTACCTAGCACGAGGCCTTTTGGGAGCTCACTGGCTTCGGGTTCCGTAGGAACTTCGAAGTTAAGCGAGAAGGGGGCTAGAGCAATCCCATGATGGGTGACCCACTGGGAAGTTGCTCGTGAGTTCCCAAAAACAAAACCGTGAGGGAATGGTAAGCCCAAAGCGGACAATATCGTGCTACGGTGGTGGAGCGGGCCCGGGAAGTGATCCGCCCCGGGCCGGGATGTGACAAGTAATATCTCTGATCCCCCTTTATCCTCTTCTTTAAAGAAAAAGACCATTTACCATATGTAATTTAGCCTTTGTGCTTCTTACTCAAGAAAAGAAATTTTTTTTTTTTTAAATCCACAATTAAATCTCTATCTCCGCAATTCCTTACTTTCTGTTGCAATTTTCCAATGAATGTCACCTTTGGTGCGTTCTGTGACATCCCGTCCCGGAAATATCGAAACGCACGTGTGAATTGTCAACTTTACCCCTAGTTCGTTTCTTTGACATTATTGGTTGTTTTGTGTGTTGTGGCATGTGTTGGGCCACACACACACATGTACACTCACTGTCTCTCTCTGCCCTTTCTCTGTCTCTGTCTCTCATCTCCCTCTCCTTTCCCGTTCACCTTAAACGTACGGACAAACACCAAACCCCTCAAACCTTAGCAGATCGAGGAAACTAAGGTCACTATCGAACTCGTGAGGTTGAGAGGAGCACGATCATACCATTTTCAGGTAAGAACTCTAACGTTTTCACGTCGATTTGACAATGGCAGATTTGTGTACTGGTCATGCAAACCTTAATCTAGCATGTTTTTGGAATTTTGAAGCTCGTAGGTGTCTTAGTGAGGTCCCAAGGAGCCTCAGAGTGCTTCGTTGGACGAATTTGGACGTCGGGATCGTCCTGTTCAAAGTTGGCCGGTTTTGGATAGTTTGCACAGGTAAGATCGCGTGAGTTTTAGCCCTTAAAACTTGTATGGACGTGTTCTACTAGTCCTAAGCTTTAATTTGGTGCAAGAAACGTGAAAAACGGTTGAGAATCGAGTGAGAAAACACGGTTTACAGGTTTTCCAGTTTTCCGGCGCTGGCGACGGCACCGGAGATTGAACGGAGAAGGTGACGGAATATTCCGTCAAATCTGATGGAATATTCCTGACGCCGTTGACGGAATCCGTTAGAGATAACGGAATATTCCTCACGGCGTCAGTTGACGCCGTCCGTGTGCACCGCACGTGCCTGCGCATGGCCGGCGCGTGGGGGCGCGTGCGGCGGAGGAAAATTTTTCTAAAAATATAGTTGTGATCCTGAGGTTGTGTAGAGCACGTTGGTATATCCATTTGTCCATTTTGAGCAATGTATGAGAAGTTATTACGAGAAGTTGGTTATGTGCTTTAAAGTTAACGTTTTTATAGTTGTTTCGCATATAGGTGACACGTACCCCGAGGACGAGCGTGGTCACTCGAGGCAGGGGGGCTACGACCCTTCCACATACTAGTGAGTGGGCTTTTGTTTTCCGTATATACCTATATACAATTATATTCCCAGAAATTGATTAAAAAGGATTATTTGATTTTTGCCATGCACCATATTATTATCGTTTATGCATCATCACATGCATTAGTAGTGGCATACATATAATTATGCATATTTGGTGCTGAGGACGCACAGGTAAGTGCCAGGTAAGTGGTATACATGTTTATATTCAGTAGTGGTTTGAGATGCTTAGAGAGCTCGTAACCTGCACCCCCGGTGTTAGTGCTCCCTCCCAGAGTAGGGCATAGTCCTTTACATGATGTTCACCTCCCGCACCACACGCTCAGCTTGGATCCAAGTTAGGTGCACAGTCCTGTCATACAGACCACTATAGGTGGTTCCGACTCGTAGGTGACCCGCGATTATTCGCATAGTCTTCACGTGATCGTAGCACTAGAGCGTACATATGTATTACACCCAGGCCTGTCGTACAGACCACTTTAGGTGGTTCCGACTCGTGGGCAGGTTCAGTTATTGATTGTGAGATTTGAGCTCTATATGCAGCCGTACAGGTCACGTTAGGTGACTCCGGCTGCCAAATTACATGTTATTGATTTGATTTATACCTGAGCACTTGCATTTCATTATGAGGATTCGACATGGCATATTCTTGAGCATGGTTGGCATTCCTATACATACGTATATATGTTTATTTTTCTGGGAAGTATACAGGTTTTACGGAGAGGGGTTAGAATGTATTTTGCTAAATGGTTTTAGAAAGATTTGTTTTTGCCCACTCACGCTTTTGTTTTGCGCCCCTCTAGGTTCTAGTTGCTTAGCAGTTTCGGTGGTCTCCCAGAGGGTTCTTCCGGTTTTTCTGACAGATACTCACCAGCGTAGGGTCACATTCGGGTGTACTTTTGTCGCAACTTTTCTTTTGGACTGCTGTAATCTTGCTCTGAATTTGTATCTCACTACGCTAGCACTTGTTTTAGTACTTTGTATGCTAGTTTTAAATTATTTGTACTTTTTACATTATTATTCTATTAGCTTCCGCACGTGCACATGGTTACGTCACCTTCGTGTGACGGCCAGCACGCCCTGATCTCGGTCGGGGTGTGTCACGTTCTTAATCACTTTATTTACTTATTCTTGATTTAATTAATAGGTTAATTATTTATACGATCCTTGAATTTATTGGTTAGGGTTATGATTTTAAGAATAGTTTATATTATATTGTTGTTCTTTTAAATTGATTATTACATAATTTTATATAAGCAAAAATAAAAAATAAAAACATAAAAAAAACATATGATTTTATGATACTATTTTCAGCTAGCCCACCCAAGAAAAAAATCCTGGCTTCGCCTATCGCCACACCAAAGTACCAAACCTACAACCAAAAGCACACCACATCCAGATTTCTTCACCTTAGACGCAGAACCAAGAGATAGCGACTGAATCCAAAATCCATTCACCAATTCCTGTAAATATATACATAAACAAAGTAACACATGGATAGAAGGTGAGGCTAAGGGGTATGTAAAAATACCCTTACTTTAACTGTAGCTGCAAAACATTTGGCCTCGAGGGAAATTCGATGTGCTGGTTGGGGGAAGGAACATGAAGGAGAGAATTAAACTTGGCAACCATATCCGACCTAGCGTCGGCAGATCAGAGCAAGGGATCGGGAAGGTATGGATTATGAGATAAACAACTACCATGTGTGTCATACACATGAATCTTGATTTTATTTTTATTTTTTATTAGGTAGCTTTTCTTGACTTGGAAAGTTTCTGTCATCACAATATTTGGTCTGCAATGGTGAAACAATCTCGGACTCTCGCAAAAAAAAAAATATTGATTCAACTTGCTTGGATTGTGCAATTGAGGTGAGAACCAGAGTATAAGAATTGAAGCAGGGAATATAAACTGACGGAGAGGCTCAATAATGCGGACAAGGAAAAATTAATAAGGCAGTAGTGTATATGATGAAAAAAATCGTAATTCTTACGTTCATCTCAAAAGAAGAGTAAGGAGCGATACAAAGCTTCGAGAGATCCCAAAGCAAGTTCTAGAGAGTTAAAAATCACATAAGATAGAGCACACATAATCGATTAAAAGTGTATGAAAAATGCATAAACTAATTGGAGGCTCAAAAGCTCACAGGGTGCGGAGGTGCAGGTAAGTAGTCATGTTTAATCAGAAAACATACGTATAGTATCAACCACCAAAGCTAGAACACATTATGTTTAGCATGAAGCAGATAATGCGATGGACAAAAGTTTTGTAGACTAACAAAAATTGGACTTCTTTTGCGTTATTTTTTATGAAAAAAAAAAAACAACTAAGTAAAAAAGAAAAAAAATGAAAAATGGAGTTTAAAGAACACGACAGATTCCTAATGCCTTTCGAAGAGTTTCGAAACGATGAGTGTCTAAAGGCTTAGTAAACAAGTCTGCAAGTTGATGTTCAGTGGCAATAAACTCCAATATTAAAACCTTATCTTCAACCAAAACACGAAGAAAGTGGTGACGAATGTCAATATGTTTGGTACGAGAATGTTGAATAGGATTCTTGGAGATGTTTATAGCACTAGTGTTGTAACAGAAAACAGAAAAAGTGCCTTGATTAATGCCATAGTTACTAATCATTTGCTTCATCCAAAGCGATTGTGTACAACAGCTACCAGTAGCGATGTATTCGGCTTCGGCAGTGGATAAAGAAACATAGTTTTGTTTCTTACTATGCCAAGCAACAAGATTATTTCCAACATTGAAACATCCTCCAAAAGTACTTTTTCGATCATCAGCATTTCCTGCCCAATCGACATCTGAAAATCCAGCAATTTCAGAATTAGTTTCAAAGGAATAATGTAATCCAAAATCAACCGTGCCGCTCACATACCTGATGATTCTTTTGACAGCTTCCGGATGTGATTCTTTTGGATCAGCTTGATATCGTGCACAAGCACCGACACTATAAGAGATATCAGGCTTACTAGCAATAAGGTACAATAAACTTCCAATCATATTCCTATAAAGTGTTTGATCAACACTTTTTCCATTTGGATCCTTGTGAAGTTTTGTGGTTGTTGCCATGGGATTGGAGACTGGTTTTGCAGAATTCAAACCAAACTTCTTAACTAGCTTACTTGCATATTTTGTTTGAAAGACAAAAATACCATTTTCAACTTGTTTGACTTGTAATCCCAAGAAAAAATTCAGCTTCCCACACATGCTCATTTCGAATTCACTCTGCATAACCTCAGTAAACTCTTTTACATGGATGTCAAATGTTGAACCAAACACTATATCATCCACATATACTTGAGCTATCATTACATCCTTCTTGATTCTTTTAACGAACAGGGTTTTGTCAACAACCCCTTGAGTATATCCTTTTTGTAACAAATGACTTAAGAGTTTTTCGTACGATGCTCTAGGAGTTTGTTTCAAACCGTACAAAGCTTTCTTCAATCGATATACATGATCAGGTTGTTTGGGATCTACAAACCCCTTTGGCTGCTCCACGTATACTTCTTCTTGAAGTACTCCATTTAAGAAAGCACTCTTGACATCCATTTGATATAATTTAAAACGCAAATGACATGCAAAAGCAAGTAACAAACGAATGGACTCCAATCTCGCTACGGGAGCAAATATCTCGTCAAAATCCAATCTTTCTACTCGAGTATATCCTTGAGCAATAAGGCGAGCTTTATTTCTCGTGATGATACCATGTTCATCATTTTTATTCCTAAAAACCCACTTTGTTCCAATAACATTTGTTTCTTTGGGTCTGGGAACAAGGTGTCATACGTTATTTCGAACAAATTGGTTGAGTTCCTCTTGCATGGCCATGATCCAATCATCATCCAAAAGAGCTTCCTTGGCATTTTTTGGCTCAAATTTTGATAGGTAATATGTGAAGTTTACTACAATAATAGTTTTACTTCTTGTTAACATTTGATCTTCTATGTTGCCAATGATGTCTGACTTGGAATGATCTTTTTGCACCTGCTTGTGTCCTTTTTTCCAAGCTTTTGTTAAGTCAACATTTTGGTTTACTTCAACCTGAGTAGTGGATGAATCATCGATTGATTTAATTTGAAATGAGTCTTCATCAGAAACAGGTTGTTCACTACTTAGGGAGGAGTCATTCACAACAACATTAATGGACTCCATGATATTTTTAGTTTTCTTGTTGAACACCCTATATACTCTACTTGTGAGAGAGTATCCTAGAAAAATTCCATTATCACTTTGGGAATCGAATTTTGCTAACATTTCTCTATCTCAGTAAATGTAGCATATACTACCGAACACTTTTAAATGCTTGACATTTGGTTTCTTTCCTTTCCAAATCTCATATGGTGTGCACTTTGTACCAAGTCGAAGATAGACTCTATTTGCAGTATAGTAAGCAGTGCTAACTGCTTCGGCCCAAAAGTGCTTAGCCAAACACGCACTCGTCAGCATGACATGACTCATGTCAAGTAAAACACGATTCTTTCGTTCGACAACTCCATTTTGTTGAGGAGTGATTGGAGCAGAAAAATTGTGATCAATTCCTCTTTCATCACAAAACTCAGAAAATGATGTGTTTTCAAATTCAGTTCCGTGACCAGTTCTGAGTTTTATCACACGATCATTTGAAGCAATTCTATCATTTTTAATTTTATTCAGCAAGCCACAAAATGCTTTGAACGCATCAGATTTCTCTCGCAGGAAGGCAACCCAAGTGAATCGTGAGAAATCATCAACCAAGACAAGTATGTATTTTTTTTTCCCAATGCTTTTGGTCTGTACTAGTCCAATCAAGTCCAGGTGCATCAACTCCAAAGGTTGTGAAGTTTAGATGTAGTTTGTTGACTTGTGTGAACTCTTTGTTTGCTTTCCTACTTGACATTCACCACAAATTCCAAGTTCTCTTGTCAACATTGGTAAACCTCTCACATATTCCTTCTTGGAAAGCTTGATTATATCTTTACAATTCATATGGCCTAATCTTTTATGCCATAAATCCAAAACATCGTCAGTTGCTTTATTGCACATATTTGGCACATGTAACTCAGTTGCATTCACACAATAACAATTGTCTTTGGACCTTTTTCCTTCAAAAATGTCTACCCCACTAGCAACTTTTACACTACATTTCAACTTATTAAAAAATACTTCTGCATCATCATCATCACAAATTTGACTAATGCTAATTAGATTAGCTTTAAGTCCATCAACCAACATGACATTTTTTTTTAAGCATGGAATTCCTAGAGTTTTGATTTCTTCTTGTCCAACAATCTTTGCTCTTTTTCCATCTCCGAAAGTGACTGCTCCATTTTTACAATCCTCGGTGAAAGTTGTGAACTATCTTTTGTCTCCAATCATATGCCTCGAGCAACCCCTGTCAAGATATCAAGTATCTGACTGACAAGTTGAGAAGGTTGTGAACGCCACCAAACACGTAAGATTGTCTTACTCAGATGATGGTGACATCTTATCCAATAAGCAAATTTTAGTCTCCTTTCTTCTCCATACTTGCTTTACGTTTGGGGTGATGGAATTAGGCATTATTTTGGAAATTCTATTCATTCCCTTCGGGTGAGCAACAAATCTCACTTTGAGATTTGATTTTTCAGAAATCCAAGGGGTGTTGTGTTTAGTTCGAATTTCTTTTCGAAGTTTGTTACACCTAGGTCCGATATGTCCTATTTTTCCACAAAAGTGGCAAATAAGAATAAATGTTTTTGACCTAATGAAATGCTTTGGATCAACAAAAGTGCTCTCAGAATTTGACTTATTTGTAGTGGTATACGAATTTCCAAAAGCTTCACCATTACTCGCTTTCCTTCTTGGTTCTTGTAAGGCTTTGACAAATTTAGTAACATAAGAGGAAGAACTTCCAGTTCCATTAACATCAAAACCTAAACCGCTTCTATCACCTGAATTCTTTCCATAGCTCAACATTTTGTCAAATTTTCTTGAGCTAATACTAAACTCTTCAACCTTCATTTTCATGTCATTCAGTTCATTTTCAAGAAATTTATTGTCTGATGCTAGCATATGTAACTTCTCCAACATTGACTCTCGTAGCTTTTCTGCATTTTCCATTTGAGATTGATGCTCAATCTCAGCTTCCTTCTTCTCGCTTTCAAGCTGCACAAGTTTATTTTTCAGTTCATCATTTTCTTTCTTCATTTTCATGGTGATATCATAAAGTGCAGTATATTTTTGTAAGACTTCTACGGAATCAGGTTCTTCAACTTCCGAGTCATCTGTGACATCCCACATCGCCCAGGGAAGTGATCCTTATATGTATATTCCCATCCCTACCTAGCACGAGGCCTTTTGGGAGCTCACTGGCTTCGGGTTCCATGGGAACTCCGAAGTTAAGCGAGAAGGGGGCTTGAGCAATCCCATGATGGGTGACCCACTAGGAAGTTGCTCGTGAGTTCCCAAAAACAAAACCGTGAGGGAATGGTAAGCCCAAAGCGGACAATATCGTGCTACGGTGGTGGAGTCGGGCCCGGGATGTGGTCCCGCCCGGGCCGGGATGTGACAATTTGGTATCAGAGCCTAACCCTAGTTGCGTGTGTGCCGACGAGGACGTCGGGCCCCTAAGGGGGGTGGATTGTGACATCCCACATCGCCCAGGGAAGTGATCCTTATATGTATATTCCCATCCCTACCTAGCACGAGGCCTTTTGGGAGCTCACTGGCTTCGGGTTCCATGGGAACTTCGAAGTTAAGCGAGAATGGGGCTTGAGCAATCCCATGATGGGTGACCCATTG
Source organism: Pyrus communis (assembly GCF_041283825.1). NCBI lineage: Eukaryota > Viridiplantae > Streptophyta > Magnoliopsida > Rosales > Rosaceae > Pyrus > Pyrus communis. The sequence goes on along the minus strand of NC_142571.1, from coordinate 24,715,436 downwards.
GGAAGTTGCTTGTGAGTTCCCAAAAACAAAACCGTGAGGGAATGGTAAGCCCAAAGCGGACAATATCGTGCTACGGTGGTGGAGTCGGGCCCGGGATGTGGTCCCGCCCGGGCCGGGATGTGACACATCAGTATCTTATCCATCAAGAATTCCAATAAACACAACCACTTCGTCATCATCTTCAGATGCTGTGTCTTTTTCTGAATCACTGTCACTCCAAGTGGAGGTTAAAGCCTTGTTCCTTTCATCCTTCAGCTTTCTAAGAGTGTTGGCACATTCATGAGCATGATGTCCATACCCTTGACATTCAAAACACTTGTCTTTATCATTTGAACTTTTTTTGCCACCAAGTTTCACAAACTTAGTGGAATTTCCATTAGAGACATCTCGAGAACGAGAAACTTTGGAGTTTGAATCAAAATTGTTCCAATGTTCACGTCCCCTGGAACTTCTAAGCTTCAAAAAATTTCTTGCTTGTTTGGTGAGAAGAGCAAATTCATCTTGAGTCAAGTTTTCAAATGAATCCTCATTCACTTTTTCATTATTGACTTTGAACGCCACATTTTTTCCTTTCTTAACTTCAGTGAAGTCAGATTCATATGTTTGTAGTGATCCAATCAATTGTTCCAACTTGTAAGTGTTTAAATCTCTTGATTTTTCTATACCTGTCATTTTCGCATGAAACCTTGAAGGAAGAGATCTTAGAATTTTCTTAACAATCCTATGTTCTGGAATGCTGTCACCAAGATTGTGACAACCATTGACAATTACACTAAGCTTAGCATAAAAGTCGGAGAAACTCTCATCATCTAGCATTTTGATATTTTCAAATTTTGTGATCAAATTTTGAAGCTTGGATTCTTTGATAGTGGAGTTACTTTCATGAGTAACTTCAAGAATATCCCAAGCCTTTTTCGCTATTGTGCATTTACTTATGTAGTTAAATTGCTCAGGCGAAACGGCAGTGAACAACAATTTCAATGCTCTTTGATTGAATGTGCTGGAGCTGCGTTCATCTTCGATCCATTCCCTTCTAGGCTTAAGCATAGAAACAGTTATAGAAGATTGTTCTTCGCCTTTGGTTTCTCTAACTGTTGAAGGCTCCTAACCTTCTTCAACTGCAAGCCACACTTTGTCGTCAAGCGCCTAAAGGATTGATTTCGTTTTTGCCTTCCATCCAGCGTAGTTGTCGCCTTCAAAGTGTGGTGGATGAGATATTGACCCCATTGTACGATTTATCCTATTGATCCCACATATCTCACTAAATATATATAGTGACCTGCTCTGGTGCCAATTGAAAGGCCTAGGATGGGTACTAATTTAACCTAGAAATATTAATAAATTCCAACTTAAAACTAATCCAAATTAAGGTTTAAATTAATCAGTTATGCAAACTGAATCCTACACAAATAGTCAGAATAAATATAAAGAGTACGCACATGATGTAGGATTTAACGAGGCAAAACCCACCACTGGGAAAATCCTCGGGCTACCAAGCCAGGAAGCACTAAGAAAGAAAGAATACATAAAGACTTACAAGAACTCATCAACTAGACAACCATACTAGTTGGCAGCTTCGTGTTCGCGCTTTGCTACTCGATCTTTTGTCAGTCTTCGAGTTGAAATGACACAATACTAACGCAATCGTCAATCACCTTTTCCTCGAACTTTGCAAGATACTAACTCGATCATGCAGAATGTTTATATGATGAAGTGTTTGTTTGAAAAACAATCAATTACAAAAATCACAAGGCACATTTTCATAATTGACATTCTATTAACAACTTAAAATGAAAACAACATGAAAACAATATTTTCCCTTTAAACACGCATGCTATTGAAACCACAAGATGGCAGCAACATAAAAATTATTTTTCATCTTTTCAAAACACAAAGCTGCTGCCGATGCTTTTAACAAAGAACCAAATATTCATGCATATGTGGCTTGACTTTTATAGGACTCTGACATCTCTTATAAAGACTCAAAGCACCGCACGATGCAAACCGATAAGAACGCAATCCATGTAATCAGATGACTCCCACCAGCATGCAACCAGATAAGTCCCAATGCAATCAAATTAGTCTCAATGCAATCAGATTGTTTTGAAAGTGTGATTTAATAATTAATACAGAAAGGATAAGTCATTTAAAAGAGATAAAACACACAATGGTCAAGAGTCCTATTCCAAATACAATAACATGAGATAACATGTGAATGTAGTTGAATGCATTCGTGCAAACGTACCTGAATAAGTATCTTGTTTACGTAACATCTTTGCATCGAAAGTGTGAGAGACATCCTTAGACTTAAACAATTACAATTGAAAATATGTAACAAATCTAAGCTATTACAGACTCAGGCATTTTGTCAAGAATTGCCAATTTTGCACTAACAAATGGAGGCAGAGGGAAAAGGTGAGGGAGGTGGAGTTTTGAGTATGGAAAGTAACGGCCATAGGCTAGGGAGGGGAGGAGAGGAGGAACATGAAGCCCAAAGGTGTGACAAACTCACGGAAAAATTGAAAACAGAGCTCATGAAAGCTGAGAAAAATCTCTGGGAAAAAGTGAAAAAAAGAGAAAGGAAACAAGAGAATGAGGGAAAGGGGAAGAAGATTTGACGGCTAGGTCCAACTGCAAGGGTGATTGCATATTAAGAAACTAGAGAGAATTTCACGCGGTTTCTAAAGAGAGATGGAAGGGAGTCTTAGTGAATTCATAACAACTTAGATCTAACTTTTTAGCTTAGGTGAGTGAGTGGTTAAATTCGTAATAAGTTAATTATAATAATTTAATTCAAATTTATTTTTAACAAGAATTCAATTTAAAATTTCTAAATTATGGTTGTCTATATTTCATTAGTCTAATAGTTCTATTTTGATCTTATAAACTAATGAGTAGAAGTAAATGGAGTCGGATCGAGAACAACAATTTTTTTCCTTCTCTTTTCTTCCAAAAATAAAAATAAAAATAGTAAACATAAAAATATCAAAACAATGTGCTAATTTGAAGATATGGGCAAAAGCCCAAAAGTCATGTGAGACAAGTAATCTAATTATTTTTGTATTTTTTGACTCTTTGTCAAGAGATTTTTCAGTGTGATCAACACACGAGGTAATATATTACGTATCATTATATAAATGATAAGATATGTGTGTTAAAAAGTTAATAACTTAAAAAACAAAATTTTCCACCGCTTATATAAAAACACGTAATGTACGAACTATGTTCCCGTTACAATCAAAATTTTCTCCTCTTTGTCTTATTAGAGAGTTTAATTTGTTTCATTTACCAAACACGTTTTCCCATAAATAGGAAAACAAAATAAATATAAATTAAAAAAAATCCAAAATAAGAAAAGTCTTGCCACGTCGGCCTATTTACAAGAAGCCTCTAACTTTTCGCACCAGCTCGCATGGCTCAACTAACAACTGAAAAACGGTGCAGCCCTTTCTTCCCGCGGCTTCCGAAACTCCGTTCCGTTTCCACTTGGAAACGCGCCGTCTCCTCCAAAACTCGATCGATTGATATCTAACGCTACTAAACGTCGTTATGCGCTCAGCCGATCAACCCCCCACGTGTCGAAGAGTTACAGCGTCCTCACCACGCTAACAAAGACGACGCGGTTTTGCCGTTAATACCACCATAAATCTTTTTCTGTCCTCGTCTTTTCAACGCGCAAAGTATCAAATTTGACCTTCCGAAGAAACCCTTTATATATTTTTCTCTCGGCGTTTTGTTCTTCTCCCGTCTCCCAAACCGGGCTTTTACGATTGCGAAAATTCGATCCCGTTCGGACTTTCAGCGGGAGTGTTTTGTTTTCCGATCTCGAGAGCGTTGATTGGCCGTCTCCATGTCCGCGGCGACGCCGTCTTACTGGTGCTACAGATGTAGCCGCTTCGTTAGGGTTTTCAACGACGCCGACGTTTCCACCGTCTCCGCCGTATCTTCCTCAGTGTTGTGCCCGGACTGCGAGAGTGGCTTCGTGGAGGAGATCAACAACCCGACCCGCTCCGGAAACGTGGACTCGCGCCGCAGCAGGAGGTTCCCAGCTGCCGCGATGTACATGGTTGGAGCCAACAATGGCTCCGGTTCCAATCTGGATCATACCGCTTCCGGTCCTTCGGGACCTCGAAGAGTTCGACGAAACAACGGCAACCGCTCACCGTTCAATCCAGTCATCGTCCTCCGCGGAACAACGGCGGACAACGCCGCCACCATCGAGGAAGGCCGCGGATTCGACCTTTTTTACGACGACGGCAGCGGCTCGGGGCTCCGGCCCTTGCCTGCAAGCATGTCCCAGTTTTTACTCGGGTCCGGGTTCGACCGCCTACTCGAACAGCTGTCGCAGATTGAGATCAATGGAATCGGCGGATGCGAGCAGAGATCGGCGTCGAGATTGGCGATTGATTCGATGCCGACGATCAAACTCGACGACGCTCACATAACGGCGGAGCATCACTGCGCCGTGTGCAAAGAAGCGTTCGAAGTAGGCACGGAAGCTCGGGAAATGCCCTGCAAACATATATACCACTCCGACTGTATACTGCCGTGGCTTGCGCTCCGGAATTCGTGTCCTGTATGCAGACACGAGCCGCCGGCCGATTCGTCGCCCGAGACGGGTCAGCAGGAAGACGAAAACGCGGGTCTTACGATCTGGAGGCTGCCTGGGGGCGGATTCGCGGTGGGGAGATATAGCGGGGGGAGAAGAGGCGCCGAGAGAGAGCTGCCGGTGGTGTATACCGAGATGGACGGCGGGTTTAGCGGCGGCGGAGCTCCGAGGAGGATTTCGTGGACGAGAAATGGTGGAAGACGAAGACAGAGCGGTGGGTTGAGGAGGTTTTTTATGAATCTGTTTGGTTGTTTTAACGGGGGTGGGTCGTCGGCAGCGAGTTTGGTTTCGGGTTCGGAAATGAGGGTTGGGGCGCCGACGCCCCCTCCGTCGACGAGTCATCAAAGACTGAGGTTTATGGAATTGGAACCGGCGGTGACGTCGACGCCAAGGCGGCGGAGGACTTGGTCTATGGAGGTGAATAGCGGTATTGTGAGATGGTGACACGTGGAAAATGTAGTCGTTTCCGTTGGTTGATTCACTCGTGCTGTAAATATTGGGGGGAAAACGAGTGAATGTGAAAGGACCTTTTGAGCTCGCGATTTGGCCGATTAATTGACGTTCAATTGAGCTGTGGGGAAAGGGCCCGAAAATCCCCAAGAAATTACTAAAGCTAGTTAAAGTAAAATCCAAGAGAAAAGCAGAAAAAAATGGAGAAGGACCTCCAGTTGAGATTTCAAGTTTTCAGGGACTGAAATGTAAAATCAGAATTTAGATTTGGTGCTTTTTCATAGATGTATTCTATTAAAAACGTCTTTCAATTTTCATGAATTTGTAACTTTTAGGTAGACTCAGTTTGTTATTTTCATAATACTCCCTTCCTACTTCTTAGTATCGTACCTGTCATTATTTTTTCAAAAAATGTATAATGCCTAAGGCATAACCATTTTTTGGTCGGTAAATTCTACCATACGACAATGTATGCAATATTGTTTATGTAATATATAATAGTTTAACTATACTCGCCTAGTCAGTCTCATAATTTACTGTTTGATATGCGACGTATGTCATACGCGAACTTGGAATCACAATTAAGAACCATTCCGGAAGAATTCTTTGCCGAAATCACATTGGAAATATGGAAATGTTGGTTTATCTTGTTGTATTTGGCATGTGTTCCAAATGAGTGACAAAGATTGAGGGTACGTTTGTCGGTGACTCGGTTGCCAATGAACTCCGTAGGACAGTGACAAAGGAAAAAAGACGAGGTTTTCACCATCCAAGTTAGAAATACAATGCTGCGTTTGATAATTCAAATTTTCCCACTGGGGAAGTGGGGAAACGGTCACTTTTTACTGTTGAGGCTTAGTTGGGTTTTCAGGCTTTTTTTTGCCCTTACTTTTTTGAGATGAGGATTCTCTTTGGATTCATTTTATGAGGATCTCAAGGATCATTTTATTGTATTCACTCATCATAGATCATGCAGTCAGTTTTTATCAGGTACGATTTGTATTCAATTTTAAATATAAAAAATTCAAAATGATTTATGATCGTACGATGTACGATAAGCAAACACTAAAAAGTGATCTCTGGAATCCTCACAAAAGAATCTGGATAGGATTGTATTCCCTCTTTGGGGTTGGATAAACGTTGATTGATGCACTCGATCTCCTTTTTCTCTTTCAAGTTCTGTCATCAATGACTGTAGTATTAGATATACTCTCATGCGCGTGACGTTTCATGACAAATATTTGTTGAATAATCGGAGTAATTTTTAAACAAATGGCAGCATTCAAGGGTGATGACACCATTGAGAGTATACATTGGTTTCAAAACAGATCTCTCATGTAGTAAACTATGGTTTCCAGTTCTTGATTCATGGATTTCTAGAAATTTCTCTCATAACTCATTTTGAAGAGTTGAGGGACCTCAATTGTAGCAATGGAACATAACTTATTTTGACAAAATTTTGACCAAGTTGACTAAAATGATCATAGTACACATTTTGATGAGTTGAGGGACTAATGGTAATGAATTTTTAGTTGAAGGACCATTGCTTCAATTTGATTAAAGTTGAATGATCATTATTACAATTAACTCAAGAAACAAATCATAGAAAATGCTGGACGTAATTATACCTGAAATTTTTAACTATTTTGGTCCCAACAGTATCCCCATCGAAACCGGTAAATATCTTGAAGGGATTTGGAACTCGATTTGATTCGATCCTCCGCTGATTTGTGTTGTTTCAGTTCCTTCTTTCTTCGGCCACATATTTTGATTTGGATGGACATATTTCGATTTGGATGGATATTATTTCGATTTGGATGGATATTACTAACGGGAACACGGATGATACATTACGTATTTTTATAGAAGTTGTGGAAAATTTTATTTTTTAAGTTATTAACTTTTTAACACACGTATCCCATCATTTGTATAGTAACACGTGTTGTACCACTCCGTGTACTAATTACATTGAAAAATCTCTCGTTAGATAAGAGTTGACAGATTTTAGTTACATAACAAATATCCATCAACTCTTGTCGCGCATTCAGCGACTCACGCATTTACTCATGTCATTAAATTGTCGTAAGACGCCTCACGTGTGAATTGTTTGACTAGTTGTAGTAAGAGATTCGTTGAAACCTGTATTTGTTTGAATACCTGAGAGGTTCAATTTTTTTCCCAATTTCTGCTTTCCCTTCTCTGTTCTCATTTGTATAGGAAAGGGGCCAAGAGTTTTCCCACGGCAACCCGTAACCCTTGGTCCTTTCTCATAATTCAGAAAAGAGAGTTAGCCCATCTGCCCTCAACCCTTGTCGATTTGTGGGCTTTCAGTATTATGCAAGGTTGTTCTGGGAATTTGGGATCAGACTCGATTTTGAGTGTGCCGGAAACACATGATGGGACACTACGTGTCGTCAAACAAGTGGTGAAATAATTGTGTTAAAAAATTAACAACTTAAAAAATAATCAGTGGCCTTTTCGACGGTTTCATACTTGAACATCAAGCTAGAGTACTCGTTGATGCATGTTGCAGCCAGGCCTGCATTGCCACGCTCTGGATAAATAATGTGACTAACCAAACATGGCATACGTTAAAACATCTAGTATGAAATCTCATAAAATCCAAATCTAAATTCCGAGTCGCGGCCGCAGCCACATTGACTAGTGCAAATCCGCTCTCTTTATGCATCCGAGTTTGAATTTTCAACTTTAGTCTTAAAATTAGTTTAAAGAGAATATTGATAGCTGATTTTACCACACACGTAACGGGTTAAAAACTCCTATATTACTTGCAAGAATGACAAGGTTGTTGTAGTATAAACGGTTCTCGCAAGGTCATTCTCCATAGGGATTATTAAATAATTCAAACCAAACCTAATTCCAATTAATTATTGTAAAGCAGAAAGTTGAGAAGATTGGTTTTATAACCTACTTAAATTAAAACAAATTTAATTAATAAAAATAAACTAATTTGCAATATTAAAGATGAAGGGAAAAGAAAACTGTTTTGGAAAAATCAAATTAAGAAAACACTAGGGTTTCACCATCACCTAGCAATCCTATGTATTTTTATCAATTACTTATGATCTATACATGCCACTTTGAAGGTTAGGTTTTCCTAGTTTATATTCTACTTGGAACCTCCAACATAGAACGTATATCTAACATGCAACCCGTCCGGACGTTCGGATCAAATCTGAACATGAGAGACTCATTATGCTTTATGAAAACCCTTTGAAAAACCATGCAACCCTTAAGATGTGGTGTTCATTTTAAGTGAAATTACAATTATTAATCACAAGAAGCCAGCATCAATTTCAGGGAACCTTCCGACCAAAATTGCATCAAATTACTTTTCTAAAGATCCTAATGGTGATCAGGCATTAAGACAATTAGATAGTTTTAATTACGGTGATCAATAATTCAAAGTATGCATGCAATCAATCATAAGCAATTAAATAAAAATCACATATTCATGCTAAGGCTTACGGCTTCACCCTAGCAAAAGGAATTAGTTACGCATATTCATAATTGAAATCATAGAATATATTATTAAGAATAAAAGGAATGAAAACACCTTAAAGTAGAAAATCTCCAAGAACCCTAGCCAAGTTCTCTGTCTCTTCAAAATTGCATAAAAGAAAGCCCCCCCCAGATTAAGAACGGCCAAGCCTTTTAATATCTCCCTAAAGCTAACACACAAACCCTAACCCTCAAGTATTTTATTCCCACTAAAAAACTAAATAATAATAAAATAAAATAGAAAATAAATTCCTAATTAACCTAGGAAAAACTGCACAGAAACTGTTCAGCCACGTTTTAGCCTCAAATCCCCTCCAAATCCGGCCCAAGATAGCTTGTTTTAAAGATAAGAACATTCTTAACACATCTCCAGAAGGCCACAAACCCATCTGAGGTCATCTTGAGCTCCAAAAACGCAATTCAAGCCCAACACGTCACTATTCCAGCACTGCGCATGGCTCCTTTATTTTATTACCAGAAAATATTCGCTTGGTAGAAAAATCTGATATTTCGATACGATCAAGCTAAGTGACTCACGAACGTCCTCCAATTGGAATTACTCCAAAATTCGTCCATTTGACCATGTTTTGCTCCAGAGGAAGTCGAAAATCCTATATTGGAAATATAATTCAAAGTATCAAAATTCTTCCAAATTATTAACCAAAATATACTAAGAATAGGGTTAAATATATAATATAAAATATACTCATCAAATATCACCTGAATCAGAAAAACTAAAGAATGGGAATTGTACCTTGTTTAATCTGTGCCAATTTTGCATAGCCTGCATAAGCAGCAAAGAGAGAGAGCAGCGTGAAGGCAGCTGCTGCCAGAATTACTGCTATGATGATTCCTCTACTTACTGACAACCCTTCAAAACAAAATATGAAAAAATGGAAATAAGACCATTGGATTTTTATATAATAATCACACGTAATGTGCCATTAGTATTTCGAGCACAATGAAAATTTTTCAACAACTGATGGCGCGAACCATGCTTAATGACACCCTACTTAATATTGGCTAGGTCTAGAACATGAGTCAAATTTTGATTGGAAAGTTCTATTCAGACCGATTCGTTAACCGTGTTTCTTAGGCCATCTCCAACCGAAGGGTCTAGAGGGCCAGAGGGCTGAAAATAGTTCAAAAACCGTTTCCAACCAAGGGTTAGGCCAGAGGGCTCATGAACCCCACAAAATCTGAAAGGGCCAAAGGGCTGGCCAGAAATTTAAGAATTGTTGTCAAATATAACCGACAACATTGTTATTAATCCTGTCGGTTATATCCTACATCAATTCACAAATTTTTGAATCCAACGGCCAGCTGACTCCAGTTGCCGTTGGATTCAATTTTTTTTTTTTGGGCCAATTTTTTTTTTTAATTCTTAAAAATTATATTTTTTTTCCCTATAAATACCTAAGTTGTTGATTATGGATATTAAATTTAAGTTGTTGTAGTTTTAAAATTTAAGTTAATGTTGTTTTAAAATTTAATTTGTCTTTTTTAAATATAAGTTGTAGTTTTTAAATATAAGTTGTAGTTTTTAAATTTAAGCTGTTGTTTTTAAATTTAAATTGTTGTAGTTTTTAAATTTAAATAATAAATTATGTTTGGCCCTATGACCCTTGGTTGGAGACGGTTTTTTGTGGTAGGGCTAAAACAAGCCTTATGACCATTTGACCCTCGGTTGGAGATGAAAGCAAATATGGCTCTGAACTGTTCATTAAAATATTAATTTCTTGGAGAGCTATAGGGCTAAAATGAGCCATTTGGCCAACCTTCAATTAAAGATGGCCTTACTTACTGATACTTATCTTCTCAATTTTAAAAGAGATCGTTCGAATTTCATTTTCGTGCTAGACGAAACAGCAATGCTCATTCAATAGAAGAAATGTGGGACACTGCAATATTTAACAAGCTGGTTGAAGACGGTGGACATCATGGTCGAGCTAATTACTTTCATACTTTGTCAAAGTCGGTTGGTACTTAATCAATTTTAAGTTAAGCCATAGATTTTTAAACCTAATGTCAACAACCCCATAAAATTAGATATGGTGGGCAAACACTCTACACTGTCATTATTTATATATTACTCTTTCTCCCATGCAGCACAACACTTCATGAAGATGTGATTTTATGAAAACAAAATAAGATCTTTTATAATAATTGTAACATTATCATTTCAATCATTGACTAGGGGTTTTTTCATTTGTCCTTTTTTTTTTTATGTTATTCCAAGAAAATTAAAGATATTTTATAACGACACAATAAAAGTTGAAGTTTCAATTTAAAATTAATTGGAAAATTGGAAAATAGTGGGAGAGATCCTATTGTAGGAGTCACACTTTCAATATGATGATGTTTTAATATAAAACTAATTAGCCAATAACATGTTAGATATTTTTTAACAACACGAAGAAAGTTGAAGTTTCAATATTTTTTAACTCACGCACTCATGTGTGGGCAAGACGACGCTATTACTATCTTGGACAACTTGTTCTAAAGCATAAAAAAAACAGTTGAGGTTTCACCCTAAATTTATTTTGTAATCTAAAAAAAGGACTCGATTCCTTATAATATACCAATACAAAATTTTTAAACTTTTCGACGTGAGATTCACACTCTTAATGCAACGTACTCTTTTTATTCAGAATTAAGAGTAACAAAACTTGGAGAAAGAACAAATTAGTTGGTGAACGATTGCCAAACCGCGTTTGCACTTGGAAATTGAAAAAGAGTCGTCCACTGAGGAAGAATGCAACTCACGTCACGTATATAAAAGCTTTGCATGCAACTTATCTTTCCTCTCTTGTCCCTTGAGTTTTGTCTGATTGATTGATAAAGCATACCCAATTCAACTGTTTAGTTCTATTGACTCCTCCAACTCTCTAGCATTTGTTAAAGCTAACCATCATTATTCAATCACACACGTAACTATCATTTTTGCTTTTGATAATATCTTTAGTGACCTCAAATTCACTAGAATAATCAAAAGCAATTTACCTACGTACTTTGACCTTCTTTTTCTTAAATAAATAAATAAAATATAAAAAAATAAAAAACTAATGAAAAATGTTTGAAAATTTTGAGATTTAACGATAATAACAAAATAAAGGATAAAGTGAATAGTACCATGATTGACTTTTTAATGTGAAAATATGATTTTTCGTTAATAAAGTAAATAGTACCGAAAACTTTTCGTTAAAGGTTACTGAGAAAAATGGATACTAGAAGCTTTTTTTCTCATAATATAAATACTAAAGTTCAATTTTTTTTGGAAAGAGTTAATTTTTTTTTTCGAATATCTGACATGTTATTTGATAACCATACATATCTTGTCTAATGAGTATAATGCACAAATTGTAAATGCAGATATCAGTTTAATATCATCTTAAACATTCAACCATCTTAATTCATAGTTTAATATTATAACATGCAAGATAATCTACAGGAAATAATGAAAAGTTGAATTCTAACGAAATTCCCCTAAAATTTTCTCACTTTGTATGCTAAAATTTCCTCCAATTATGTGGCAACTCTTTGTCCCATTGTCTAGGAATTAAGGAGTTGAACACTTTTGAAATATTTCCAAATCAACTAGTCCATGCATGCTAATAATTTTTGGTATTTTGCATTCAACGAAGAAAACTTCAAACTCTAGACAGTGAGGGCGCTTTCATTGGCATTGACAATGTAGATGGTCCCTAAGGGTAACTAAGCTAATGGACAAGAACAAAAACAAGTTGATGGACGCACACAGGGACATGTGGTTGGCCATGGAAGCTTGAGTGCTTGACTTGATAATATATATATATATATATATATATATATATATATATATATATATATATATATATATGCACGTAACTTGAAAGCCTTCAAACTATTAGGTTTGAAGATTATCATCGATCGCAGCTATGTCTTTCCTGTGAGGCATTTAGTTTTGTCATAGTTGCTGTCAAAGCATGCTGCATGCCTAGGTATTGTGATGGGAAGGGAAACATCATCAGAGAACGCGCACGATTCCCTTTCAGTCACAATCTTTTTGGTATTAGTATGTTTCACATTATTTGAAGATTTTGACCCCTAATCCGTGTGGGAACCAGCATATTAATTAAGCGGTAATCAAGCTTGTTGATGATATTATGCATCATGCATCTTCTTTTTGGTAGCTAATTGGGTACACCAATCATTATTCATCAATTTTGATATATACATTTAGATGACACATTCTTACAATAACTCGATTTATAATTATGTCATTGTATTCAGAACTTAGATTACACATTCTAACGATAACTTGATTTATCTAAAATGAAAATCATTTTCCACTAAATGACTGGTCCAATAATCCCATTAACTAGTAAACATCACTATTCTCCACTACTTGAATATGAAACATAACATCATATAGGAATAAAAATGCTATGATCCGTGGCTGAAATTGGTAATCTCAAACAACATAAAATTAACAATTTGACAATATAATATGTTGTGTTATACTTTGAGTTCAGATTATAAATTTGAATAATAACTTAAATGACCAGCGACTCAAATTAACAAGAAGTTAGATTGACGGACTGACTAAAATGGCATATGGTACGTCAAGACTGTCATGCAATAAAGCATTTCTAAATAAAGTAGAAGGTTCTGAATGACACTTAATTTGACTGATAAACAGTACCAGGTAGGGGGCTGCCTTCAGGACCAAAGTCTAGGGTTTACATGTATGCCGAAAGTTCTAACATTTGTTTAATATTAGTGCCGGGTTGACAATATAATACATACTTAACAGTAGTTAATCAAATAATTGTCTACTAAAAAGGTTTAAGAGTCAAGGCTTAAATTAAAAATATAAGTTTCTCATCGCCAAGGAGCATACATTTTTGTCTCCAGTTGTACCTTCCAGATAATGCCTTCTCAAAGGGTATGTCGGCAATTCACGAATCTCTAGCTCACATAAGTCAGATTGGTTGCTAATCACCGGCTCATCTAATTAAGATTAGAGAGATAATTGAATTCATTAACTTTCATTTTCATATTAATACAATAGCAATGAGTTGCAGTAGAACAGGAAAGAAGAAGAAAAGACTAAAGTAGTAAAACATTAACATTACAGAGTAACGCATGTGGGATACTTTTTTTTTCTTTGGGTCGAGTTGAAATCCTTGAAGGGTTTTTATCGTCTTTGTACTTAGTCATTATTCACCAAAATAATGAATATCTTACTAAAACTTAAAAAAGTGGTAAAACGTTACAAAAAACAAATTAAATGAAAACTATTAAAAAAAATCATGAACAATGGAAATAAGTTGTTTGATTAGTGCAAAGTACAGAAAAAATTGAATAAAATAATAGCATAATTGAGGTGATGCTTTCTCCATAAGGAGATTTGATTTGAAACTTTATTTATGAACAAGATTATTAGGAGTAGTAATAGGTGAATAATTCTTTTCAAAGTTTAATCACCTTTTTGGGCTGTTGGATTCGAAGCTTAATCAATCAGAAAGGGAAGGATTAAGCAGTCTAGCCACTAATATATTCATGGCTCGTAATAAACAAGCAAATAGCAAAGCATATGGTCAGATAGAACGTCTATTGTATGCAGTCTTACTCTTACTTTGTAAAGAGGTTGTTACACAACTTAAACTCGTAATCTTTCGATCATAAAGAAACAACATTTTTGTTGGGCTAAGACTCGCTCTTACATTAGAAATTTAGGAGGTAAGAATATAAAAATTTGACCTTTAAATTGTTCATGCAAGGCAAAGAAAGCAGAAGAGTAAAAACCAATTTTTATATACGAACAATTTTAGATTATAAGTAAAGGAATGCACCTACTTCAACCTGAAAACATACGTAAGTGAAAAGGGAAGACTCCATCACCAAAAACCCGATACCTTCAAAGACAAAAAGCACGTATGAGAAAGAATTACGTTAAAGATTGACAAAAAATAAAAAAAATATTACGTTAAAGACAATGAAAACGAGAGAAGGGAATGAAACGTAAGTTCTCGGATACAAATTACAATATAACTGCTTTTAAGCGCACTTTAATATTATTACAAATTTATGGTAAAAAATACATTATGACATGTTTACTTATCAGTAATGAGTATGAGAAGAAAAATATCGTCTCTTCCTAAGAAAATTAGTAATACAATATCCTAAAAATTATGAATGAGACTTATTCCTTATTTTCTGTATCCCTAAGTATTTAAAGTTCTTACTCGTTCCTAAATTTCCCATTCCTTTCCTTAAATCAGCAGTTGTTTTTTAGTTTCCTTATCATATATATAATGGATACGGGTTAAAAAAGTTAATGCTTTTAACCGTTTAATATTACGGAAGTAAACGTTCTTAAGACCTTGATTAATTACAAACCCCTTGCAAAAAAATCAGAACTTTGATTACATAACATCTCTTTATAGGTACAAATACATAATCATGTGATTTGCATGTATAAATTTTCTTAAACCAAATTTTGGGAGAAAGAGAGAGAGAGAGAGAGATTATGTAGTATATAAGAAACCAAAAATCGTACCCTTCACCACTCACGCACACCTGCAACAAATACAGAGACCCCGCCACAAACTCTCGCTCTCTCACCAATCTCTCAAACTCCCCTGCAACACCAACGCATTCAAATCCCAAATCCAACAAAAAAAAACATACATTCCATTCGATTTCAGTTCCTCAATTCGTAGTTTCACCAAAAACCATGCTTATTCTCCTACCCTTCGTTCTTCTTCTTCAACTCCTCACCACCCTCTGTTTCTCTGCTCCAAAACCAGAAACTCTAATCCTACCCCTCAAAACACAAACCCTCCCTCAAGGGTACCTCCCAAAATCCACCAACAAGCTCTCCTTCCACCACAACGTCACCCTCACAATCTCCCTTTCGGTCGGCTCGCCGCCGCAGCAAGTCACCATGGTCCTTGACACCGGCAGCGAGCTCTCCTGGCTCCGCTGCAAAAAAGCTCCCAACTTCAACTTTGTTTTTAACCCACTCGCATCCAAGTCCTACTCCCCAGTCCCCTGCTCCTCTCCTGTCTGCCGGACCCGGACCAGCGACTTCCCCAATCCCGTTTCCTGCGACCCGAAAAAGCTCTGCCACGCCATTCTCTCCTACGCCGACGGTTCCTCCATCGAAGGCAACCTCGCATTGGAAACTTTCAATCTCGGGTCGTCAGCCCAACCCGGTACGATATTCGGGTGCATGGATTCCGGGTCCAGTTCGAACGCCGATGAGGACGCCAAGACAACCGGGTTAATGGGCATGAACCGCGGGTCATTGTCCTTCGTAACACAGATGGGATTTCCGAAATTTTCCTACTGCATATCGGATCGCGACTCGTCCGGTATTTTGCTTTTCGGCGAAGCGAAATTTGGTTGGCTCAAACCGTTAAATTACACCCCTCTGGTTCAGATATCGACACCATTACCGTACTTCGACCGGGTCGCGTACTCGGTCCAGCTGGAGGGGATCCGGGTTGGAGGTAAGGTGTTACCACTCCCGAAATCGGTTTTCGTACCGGACCATACCGGGGCGGGTCAAACAATGGTCGACTCGGGGACCCAGTTCACTTTCCTACTCGGTCCGGTTTACACCGCGCTGAAAAACGAATTCGCTCAGCAGACCAAACCGGTTCTGAAAACTTTGGACGACCCGAATTTCGTGTTCCAAGGAGCGATGGATTTGTGTTTCCAAGTCCCCACGAACCGGCCGAGCCTGCCCGAGTTGCCGGCAGTGACGCTGATGTTTCGGGGGGCCGAGATAAGCGTGTCGGGGGAGAGGCTGCTGTATCGGGTGGCGGGAATGGTTAGGGGCGGGAATCAGGTGTATTGCTTCACATACGGGAACTCTGACTTGCTGGGCATAGAGGCGTTTGTGATTGGTCACTATCATCAGCAGAACCTGTGGATGGAATTTGATCTGGAGAAATCTAGGGTGGGAGTGGCTGAGGTTAGGTGTGATCTTGCTGGTCAAAAGCTTGGCCTAGGTGCTTAAGTGGGACCCGGGCTAGGTCTGAGCTGGCAAAGTTTTGGTGACTTACAAATCAATACGATAAGATGAAGGTATTTCAAACCAATAACGTACTACGACGTGAGCGGCAAAGGCTAAGACATGTCTCATTAGGTGATTGTGTGGACCATGATGGGCCGAACAAAGTTGTTGATACTAAGATAGGTGGCCCATTTTGTTCAGATATTATGTGGTCCTGGGGATTTGCGTAAATATCAAAAATTAGGTGGTACTTTGAATAGTTTAACTTTTCTGTTTTGGTAATTTTGTAGTTTATTTTAATTTTTTAACAGTGAGATTCTGTAACTCTGTGTTGGGCAATGAATATGTATTTTTGTGTTGGGCAATGAATATGTATTTTAGTGACGGCAGGTGGGGCAGGAGGGGTAGAATGTTGCAGGGTTCGATTGCCCATGATTCCAAAAGATTTTTCAGTATGATATTCACACAAGATAATACATTACGTTTTTATATAAATAATGAGATATGTGTGTTAAAAGGTTAATAATTTAAAAATTAAAACTTTTTATCACTTACATAAAAACATATGATATATCATCCATGTTCCCATTATAACTAAAAATTTCTTCAAGATTCCAACTCCAATGGCGGAGTTTGGATTTTCTGTGGGACCGAAGAGGATGGTGAAGGGTGCCTAATCTATCAAGAGTTGCACATATTATAAAATCATACATTAATTTGCACTTGAATTGTCTCCCTCCCCCATGTTTTGCTCAATTTACCCTACATATGTGATAAAAGATAATATGCAATTTCCATAGTCTCAAATTTTCATTGAAATTGATACACAATGTACTAAATCCCTTGTTCGTAAAATATGTTTTTAAAATTTAATGATCAAGTCATGAAAATCAATGTAGATGATCTAATATCCTACTAGATAGGGTGTTGAGTTTTTATCCGTATGTTTCGGGTTTGAAACCCTCCCCACTTCCCCTATATATATATATATATATTTTTTTTTTTAAGTTCTATAATAAATAAACTATTCCCTTGGCGATCATAAATAAAACAAAATGTGGCCTATTTATACCACAACAAAAGTCAAAGCGAATTTCTTTAGAGAAGTGTTATTGGCACTCCAAAAATCTCATTTTACACTCCTCACAAGTGTATTTTTCTTTCTAAATATAGAAAGTTTGGAGTGTAGAATGAGAAATTTGGAGTACCAATAACAATTCCCTTTATTTATCTATGACGGCCTTTATTATGATGGTCAAACGTGTGATGTAATCTTAGAACCAGTTAGAGTTACGTTGTTTGTTTGTTTTGTTGTTGTGGTCACATTGGTGACGTAGTCTTAGAGTTTGTTTGGTGAGTTAGATGAGATTGAGCCTTAAGGATATAATAGGATTGGCACGGACATGTAAGACATGACTTGTAACTCATGTATAAAGATAAGTTAGATAACTCATTCTATTTTGATTCATAACCTATCATGTCCAATCTTCCCTATCTACATTTTAACACAACAAACAAGAGACTGGACTCAAGTCCATTTTAATTGGCCACAATCAATCCAAAGAGGCCCTTAAAACTAGAGGGACTTACTCGAAAGAGATTCACCAATAGAAAACCTAATTCATTTTCTTCTTTCAACCTGTTACATTGAAATTGCTCCCTCAATAAAATTCAATTATTTTAAATTAATGAGAGAATGAATGATTTGAACATTGAACATAATAGATTGTAAACGCACTGTAACTAACATGACAATTCACCACTTTTGATAGACAACCTAATTTTGGTTTCTTGGTTGGTTATGTTGTTTGGTTTCTTGTTGATCAGAACGGTGCGTTTAGGACTGGTTGCTGATTGGGGAAGCCCGAAAGTTGAAACCGAAAAGGAGTCTCCGAGATTTAGCAGTCAAAGCAGCCGTTAAAGACTAACCAGGAGGGAAACGGTGTCGTGGCGAAACACTAATTGAACTAAAATCTTCGTAGAGTTGTTAAACAAACCAAACAGTTCCGACGGGAGCGGCAAAACGCGTCCGAGTCGACTCAGATTTCTGCACGCTCCAACTCGCTCCCTTTCTTCCAACGAAGAAGCGCTTGCATGGCGTTTTCGTGAAAACGCTGCCGTTTCTTGTGATCTGAGCCATCCGAAGTCGTTTCTTTTCTGTGAGTCCTTTGTCTATTCGCGTTTCTCAGTCCCTTGTTTATTTTCTGATTGCTTTGATTTTCTTGATCGTAGCTTACGAAAGCTTCTTCTAATATGCCTCTGTAATTCTTAATCTCTCACAGCATTCGATTGCGACCTGAATCACTAAAGTTCAAAGAATAATTTTTTGTGGTTAATTGCATAGCTAAGGGAACGTGATTTGGGGATTAGGGTTCTTATTGGTTTGTGATTTTGTATCAGGAATTTGGAATTAATTGGGTTTTGGTTTTTTTATTTTTTTCACTCGTGATTTTCTTACTGCACGTCAATTGGGAATCTGGAGTTACGTTTTACCAGTATTTTGCTTCTGTTTGTGTATGAATTATGAGGATTACTGGTTGTATGTGTTTTCTTGGCGTGTTTCAGTTCAGTGAATTGGAAAGTCAGTGACTTCATAGTTTGAGCAGAGAGGGCTTTGGAACTCTACAGACATGAGTTTTGTATTCCGGGGTTCCAGGGCGGATATCGAAAGTGGATTCCCGGAATTTATAACAGAGCGGCGTGCAGTGGTACATTTCTTGTATTTCACATATTTCCATTGAATTTGGCCCTAATTCGACCTTTTTCAAGGGTGGAGGTTTGAATTTCATGTTTTAATCCATGGCCAGTGTGTATGCAATTTTCTATTTTTCTCATTTGCCAATACCCTTTGGGCCTAATTGCACCTTCTAGGGAACAGGGGCAAAGTTATTATTATTCATTAATTTGTACTGATATTGGTTGTTTTATCTCAGCGCGTTCATCCACCACGCTCTGTCAATTCCAACTCACTTGCTTTTCTTGTCACAGGTGCCTATAATATTACCCTTTGTATAGTCTTGTAATTTTGTTGGTTGGTACTGATATCTGTTTATGTGTTGTCTTATGGTCAGTTCTTTTGCTGTTCATGATACTGAACTCACACCAGATGTCACCAAATTTTCTGGTATTGTCTTTCTCCGAGTCTGTTAAATTGGTTTGCTACATTTACTGGTCCAGGTTGCTGTTCGTTTAGGTTGTTTTATGAGAAATTTAAACATCGTTCTTTTAAACTTATGCATGTAGCTCTGGCTAGTTCTTGGTGTCTTTTTGATGGCTACAACATTAAGGATGTATGCAACATGTCAACAACTTCAAGCTCAAGCACAGGCTCATGTAGCATCAGGCAGTGGCCTTCTTGGCCATACTGAATTGCGGTTGCATATGCCACCATCGATAGCCCTAGCAACAAGAGGGCGCCTTCAAGGCCTCAGGCTTCAGCTTGCACTTCTTGACCGGGAATTTGATGACCTAGGTTAGTGGTTAAATCTGTCTGAAAATGATTTTTACATCTTGAAACCCCATTCATGGCTGTTATAAAAATTTTACTAGCCAAACCATAGCTTTGTCTCTTAGTATTTTTTATAGCCTTTAGTTTTATGCCAAATTACTCTACTGTTCAATACCAGATTATGAAACTTTGCGAGCTCTGGATTCTGATAATGTTCCAGCAGCTTCTTCTATGAGTGAGGAAGAGATAAATGCTCTTCCGGTCCATAAATACAAGGTGCCAGGTCCTCAAATGTAAGTTCTCTAGTTTTTTTTTGCCTTGAGTGATTGATTTAGACAAAAAGAGTCCAACAATTTTTGAGACAAATGGAAGAATGAATTGAATTATAGTTGTTTAGCCTTTGCATGTTGAATACATTTGTTTTATCATGGTTTTGTTCTGTATGCAGTGGTGCTTCATCAATGCAACAAGCTTCATCTTCAGCACCTGCTGAGGTGGCTATATATTATCCCTCTTTCCTTTTGTATTTTTCACCCTTCTATCACTCTATAAGAGTAAAGAGATTCCTGCATTTCATTTTGTATGAGTACAACCAGAAGAAATTTTGTGTATGATATGATAGCAGTGCATTTATTCTGTGGCATTGTATCTTTCTGTTCTATTTTGCAGAAGAAGCAAGAAACTGTCGACACAGTTGGGAGCACAAAAGCAGTGGAAGATGAACTGACTTGTAGTGTTTGCCTGGAGCAAGTTACTGTGGGAGAACTAATCCGCAGCCTTCCATGCTTGCATCAGGTTCGGTTCTCTTTTCAGTGGTTTGACATTCTTAGGCTTCTTTTTCCTGTATTTTTCAGTTGCAAGTTTTAGGATTTCTTGCTGAACAAAAATGTTTGCTAAGAAATTCTTCTGATACGGAGTAATGTGTGGTTGGTCCCAACTACAAAATGCATCTAGGCTCGACCCTACACACACACACACGTGCACACACGTCCCCACACCGCACGCTCTCTCACTCAAGCAAATTATGAACCTAAAACACATCTCTAGCTAATTGGACAAGAGGAGTCTCATTTTGCACTCCAAACCTTGTGTGGTGCATTGTTGTGATAGAAGACACTTTTATGTAATGGTGCTCCGGTATTCTAAAATCTCGCTTTATTATTGTGTTTCTTTCTGTTGTTTTGCTGCAGTTCCATGCTAGTTGCATTGATCCATGGCTGAGGCAGCAGGGAACCTGTCCGGTATGTAAATTCCGAGCAGGATCAGGGTGGCATGAAAATGGAGAAGCTGGAACGGATGCTTCTTACATGGTTTAATTATAACAGAGTAACTAGTAGATGTACCTTCCTGCATAGTTAGGCACACTGATGGATCAGATTCAAGGGTTATGGCCAGCATTGGCATTGCTGTAATTATCTTGACATTTAGGCATTGAAATGGCTGAATATATTATGCCCTCAATACAACAAATTTTGTGTATTTTGAAATCCGTATAAAAAAGATGGTCTTTGTAGACCACATGACATGGCGGGAATCGAGATCCTCTTCGGATCTCTGTGTCCAGAGCTAAAGGATCAGTAGATTCCAACCACTCATTTTTAATCTTGCGGCTCCTATTAGCCAATCTCACTGGTTCACCTTACACAAATTAAGGGTCAAAATTTCTCTCTTCAACGGTCCGGATCTCTTTGTCCATAAGCTCTAGACATAGAGATCCGGAGAGGATCCCAATTCATATGGCGGTTGTGGTTGAATTAATTTTTCACCAAGGAGTGCAGGATGAATTTTTGGAGAGCGATAACATCTCCGTTCCTTACGAACATGGCCTTTTTAGCGGTTGTGATTGGATTAAAATTGAAAAACTCATAAATCTAAGGCTTTTCTAGTACTACTCTGTTGGGGGAAATTGCAAATTATAACGCTTGAAGCGACATACATATCCCAAATCCATAAAAAAAAAAATCAAAAGAGTAACAATCTTCACGGGCGCTCAAAGTAATTGCCGGTGCTGCTGGTATTCTTTCCGAAGAGGCTTAACCTTCATCAGCTCAGCTTTTGGTTTTCCAGAAAATTTAAAAAAGAACAAGAAGATAACAGATGCGTATCTCTCGCGCATGAATTTTTCTTAAAATTTAAATATCTTCTTCTGTGGAATTCCGAACAGAATCAAAAGTTTCTTCTTGCGTGGAAGAGCACCTGATTCTGTGGCAGTTTGATGTGTCTGACTTGGACAACAAGCTACTCGACAGTTCACCTCTTCTCTGCCTTCAGCTGCTGCTTCATTTGTTTCCGGCAAACCCACTGCCATGGACGTTCTGTCGTTGAAGTTTGATGTGGCGATAATTCTCTCAGCATAATTAGATAGAATCTTTGAGGAAAGGCCAAAGATGTTGGTGAATCAAGGTTTAGCCTGTCGTTCTGGCAATACAGATAAAATTGAACCTGATTTCTGAGGTCACTTCCCAATGCGAGATGGAAAAGAGAATGGCGGACGCCGCAGGTGGTTATACTTACAGAAAATCTCTCACAACCCCAAGCTTCTGGAAGGGTGACGGATGAGTCTTCACTCTTGGATGATGGAGCAGGAGTTGAATCTGATAGTGCAAACAACGATGACTGTATGTCATCCTGCACCAAGGAATAACACAAATTATCATTCAGAACTTCGACATTGAGCATTCATTTCCTCCAAGAAAACTAAAGATCCTACCGGGCCAAGGAAACAAAAGTGATGAAGGTGGCTTCTTATCTGCAAACAAATGATCCTTGTTTGATCTGTCAGCATCCCACAGCTTGTCAAGTGTACGTGTGATTGGATGAACATCCACTAGAGGGTAGAACACCTCCATGTCATCCTTGAAGTTATAAGTAGATCGAGGAGGATGCAATGTACGCAATGTTCTGCCTCCTTGCGGTGTATCCTCTGCAGTAGATGCATCAAGTGTAACTGAAGATGCTACTCCGCTGCCAGCTGCTGTAACTGAGATGTCTCGGCAGATAAACTTGAACGGCCTGGATTTCGAGAGCTCGATACTGCCATAGATAGAGGAAGACTTGATGAAGTCACAGAAGGGGGTCAGGCAGAAGGGTTACATCTTCAACAGCGTCTCCTAAATTACTCATGATTTGAGAGGCGAGGCTAAAAATCTAAAGATTTACTAGACCTTGCCATTCAATGGTGAAGAAATTGATACTTGCAATACAAGTTTTGTGTATCTGATTGAAATCTCCTTGTTAAGGCCTTGTGATTCATAAAGTTCCCGAATTTGGAACTTTTGTCAAGAATTTAGCAGCCGGAAATTATTAGAATCGGAATTTCCGATCTAGGAAATTTCAATCGGGCCGATTAATTCCGGGCAGCACAGTAAAGAAATGCAATAATTCAGCATAAATAAATAAAAGCATGGATTATGTAATAATTCAACACCTCATATTTCAATAACACATCAATAACATCTTTTCTGGTCCGAAAATAACTTATTTATGGAGGACACAGTTCGGTCTAACTTGCGAATTAAATTTATTTATTGTAGCTACTTAAATACGAAGGATCAAGCTCATGCAAACATGCGAGTCTGCGACCGAGTGCCTATTTTGCTTTCCCTTTTCCCTTTCCTCCGCCCTTCTTGGCATCTAACTTTGCTTGAATACGAGCAGCGGCAGCAGCTTTGGCCTCTTCTCTCTTCTTCTTCTCTTCCTCTTTGTTTGCAGCAACTAACTCCCTCTGTTTCTTCAGTTCTCTGTTGTGAGGACCAACACAAAATTCAATCAATCATACTGGTTACAAAAAAGTTGGTAGATCTCAATGGAACCAACAAAAAGTTCAACGGTAACAATAAGACTTGCATTATATATCTGGAATGTAAGTTATGGAGAAGATGAAAATAAATGGACTTACTCTAGCCTAGCCCTTTCCTCTGAAGCACTACCCAAGCTTAATCCCTTCCGTGGATTGCAAGCAACCAACTCCACTTCAAATACAAGGGTTGCACTGCAGGAGTAATTTGTAATGGACGATGAATTAATTCCAAAGGCATTGTAGAGCGACACCATTTGTAACAAGAAATAAAACATGATTAACCAAGAAAATTGATGTAGACTTTTACGAACACTTGGATACAGTCATACACCAGAATGCTTAATGCACAAATTGGCAAGTACCGAGCGTGAAGGCCCTCCCTCGTCTTACCACCTGGAATTTATGTACATTTCTTTTCAACATGCTTCTGGAGATTTTACATCTATTCAACAAATATCTTGGTTTATAGTTGGGAATCGAAGATCACCAACCAAATAACTCTTAAATCATAGACTAAGATGCAATTGTTTACTATAAGCATATACTATCCACATTTGGGAGATAATTATGTCTGGACAGTGTTGTTTTGGCATCTCGGTGCGCAAACATATTTTTAACTTAACAAAGCTACTAGCACTCCTAGTGTCCCTTAATAAAAAAAATTTGACAGAAAAATAATGAATAGAACAAAGGCATTACCCGGGTGGGATATCTGGTGGAGAACCAGCACTTCCATAGGCGTATTCTGGCTTGCAAGTGATCTTAGCAATCTCCCCAACCTGATGAAACAATCAAAAGAGAAAACATGTAATAGGGGACTTAAAAAATTCACAAAAAAATCCTCAAAGAGAAGCTTATTTTAACCTTCATGGTTTTCACTGCAATATCCCAAGCCTTGATCACACTGCCCTTCCCAATCTCAAATGAGAATATTGTATTATCTTCGTGCGTCGTGTCAAAGACTTCGCCGGTTTCCTCAAGAATGCCTTCATAATGAACTGCCAACATAATGTCTATGATTATTAACAAATTGAACATAAGTTTGCTAGGTATTTCCACTCAACCTAATCACAAAATGTTCCCACTGCACAAACGAAAAATAAATATGATCAGCAACAACACTCTAGCCCTTACCATCAACGAGCGGAAGGTCTTGGGTCGGAGCAATTGCATCTGGCTTTGCACGCCTTACAATTTTCTTGAGAACACCGCCATCCCCGGATAAATCAATTGCATCACTCATGGCTGCAGCAGTTGCAATCTTCAATGTTCTGGTCATGTCATAGACATACAAACATGAATCCATGACATGATAAAATGGATATGAAAAAGGCAAATCCACCACATCATTACTTAGCATAAAAAAAAACCTCCAGAAAGGTTGTATCTTTGGAAAAAAAATTTCCATTAACTAATGATAAATTGCAGGACATTAATAAAAAATTTCAAAACCCTAGAGGAATTTCCATTAACTAATGATAAATTGCAAGACATTAATAAAAAAAATTCAAAACCCTAGTGGGTTTTTGATACAATTACAAACAAAAACCCCCCAAAAGTTTTAAATTTTGTTGTTCTAAACAGAAATTAACAAGTAATTGAAGCTAAACTAATAAAATTAGGGGTTTTAACTAAAATCCACCAATTACTTCAATCTCAAATTAACAAGGTGAGAAAAAATAAAATTAAAAAAAATACAAAAATCAGTAATTTTGGGAGTAAGGGTGAGAGAGTTGGAGTTGGACTGACCCGTTTCGAGGCGATAAAGGAGCTTCGGAAACGGAGAGGGGCAATCGGGTCGTCGGGTTGAAAGGGAGACGATAAATCGGGTGGTATAGCCGGGAGCTTCGGTGGCCATCGGCGTCTGATGAAGGATGCACTCGACGCGGAAAGATGGCGTCTTTATATAACGATGACTCGATCATGATAATGAAATTCCCACGCGCACGTTTAGCGTGTGATTCAGCAGATGCTGAAATGATGGGAGAAGTATAAGTGGATGAAGCATAAGGTACCGCTCAAAGTTTTTACCGTACCACGATTAATGTTAGAGAGATCAATTAGATTAATTTTTTTGATCAAAATTATAAATTATATGATGTATCATCAATAAAAATAAGCATGTTAATTAATATTTAGTTAATAATCTAATTATCAGTAATCACACATGCAAAAACTTGATCTGAATTTGTCACTGAAGTTGAGAGAACATGCTTGAATTTGTTTGACGACGTTGAAGTGTGGGAGATTATGAGATAGGTTAGATAACTCACTCTATTTGAGATTCGTAACCTATTTTTGTCCTATTATATCCAAGTTACGTTCTTACACAACAAACGTCGGTTGGGTTATGTTCAATTAAAACGACAAACATCAGTTTGATTACAAGTCCAATTTAATTGGACAAAACTCATCACATCATGCCTACCAAATCCTCCTAATCCACCAAAACCGGAGATTTAGACCGTTGAAATTTGATCCAACAGCTACAAACAGGGCCCACTTTAAAAGTTATAATAACTTTAGCCGTTGGATCAAATTTCAACGATCCCGATTTCCGAATTTAGTAAATTAGGAGGAAGAGATCCGAAGATATCCCTTTTCTACCCAAAAAAGTCCTAATGGTAGTTGGATTCATGTTGAAAATTAAAAGCTGCCGTTTCTCTTTTCTCTAGCCCCAAAACCGGTCCTTTTCTTTTTCCTGTTCTGTTACAAACAAGAACAACCAGCCCTTTTCATTTCACATTGATGATTTGGATATTGCATGAGCAGAGATAAAACAAATTACTCCTCCAATTTCCGAATTAGACCCCACCACATCGGGCTTTTTCTCCTTTCACTCCCTCCACCTCTTGTCTTCCAAGTTGAGTCCACCGGCGTTTAAAATTCTTGGTCCATCCCTGTGCACGAAGCATGCAACGGGAGAGACCCACGTAGGAGTTATGCTCCCGCGTGATCGTGGGGTCCTAGACGAAGCTCCACGTGAGCAACGGTCCAAAATGGCGCAGAGCTTGATTTGGATGATTATCTGCAGGGCGCCACGTATTGATTAACTTATGTTCCGATTAGATTCCAGGGAGCCTATCATGTCCTTCAGGGTGGCGTGACCGTGATGTGACCGTTGACCAAGCTACTTATCAGCACAGTAAACGTAAAAGATATTTACATAAAAGATATTTATATATAAAGCCGGAGTGTTCTACTTCTACCATCATATAAATCAGACCCATCGCTGATAATTACATTTTGACGAAGTGACTCTTATTAGCATTTTAAAATTTTCATTCTACATTTTTTATAAGTGTATTTTTTTCTAATTAAAGAAAGTTTGAAATGCCAAATGAGATTTTTGAAATACTAATAACAATTCTCTTTGATAAATATCTTTTATATATAAAGTTGGAGGTTAATTTTGGTGTCACGGCTTTGACAAAATGAATATAACAAAAATGCCCCTGGGCCAAAAAAAAAAAAATCAAAACAGCAAAAATGAATGCATAAGATAATACAATGGTAATTTTGTAAATTTACCCACGCGTCCCTCATTGCTCCGCCTTATTCCTTTTGTTTCTCTGCTTTTTGTTTCACTGTGCACAGCGCTGCCCAAGCGTCCTCATCCGTGTGCCTTTTTGTTGGATTTTCTTCCTGCTATACGTGTGTTGCTCATCCTGGAACGGAAGAAAGATGGAAAAGCAGGGCCCTTCCATTTGCTTCCACAGATTTTTCGACCTCTCTCAGAGGCTCCAAATGTTTCTGATTCGGGTATAATGTCATCAAATTCTGGACGACGTGCATCCAGACATCAGTTTGGTAAAGGTGAAGATTTGCCTAATCCTATTGGTACATAATCATATGAGAAAATAAGGATTTGAACATGTTAATTAGGTAAGAATTAGTTTACATTAGAGAATATATATGATTTTGGAATGTGTTGGTGTACTCAAGGACAATTATATCTGTGAACAGATGTTTGGTTGGAAAGTCTACCCATAAAGAAGAACAAATATAAGGGTAGAGAATGTGAATTCCCAAAGAGTAGGATTGGCCCTTCGTTTTAAAATTTTCGTACTTTACTTCTCATTCTTATATACCCTTATGTATCAGTAACATGTATTCGACTTTAGAACTTTATTCGAAATCATTTGGTGGGTGTTTGGAATTTTAGAATTAGATTTTCAATTGGTTTGGTGAATTCTTAACTTTTAATCTCATTTGGGCTATTTAGCTGTTTTTGTTATGAAATTGTTCACTGATTGCATATTGGTAATTTGATAGATTTTGTTTGTGTTAGCTCCAATTTCTTGCTCTAAGAAAACCAATTGGTTGGGTTTAAGTTTTTCGTACTTTTCGTTGTTTTGTTTGCATAAAAACATGTTTTACAAATTTGGGGACTGATCTGAAATCAAATTGGTGGATGTTTGTAATCCCAATTGGAGAAGACTATTTTTGCTCAAAAGTTTGTTAATTGATAGAGATTGCAAGTATAACATGGTGTTGTGTTGGATTTTGGTTGGTTTAGGTTGTAGAAGATGGGGGCTTTGGATGCAAGGAAGTTGGTGTCATTTGCAATTGGTTGCATGGGGTGTTTTCTCTTTATACCGAAGTTTGAGAAAGAGTTCAACTTTGGTATGTATTTGAAAATTAGTTTATTATTATTATTTTTTTTTTTTTTAAATTCTAATTCTGTGGTATACATCTTCTCCAAATTCAGAGAATTTTGTGATTATAAACATTTTCATCATTCAAGGGAGTCAGACTGATGGTTCTTTGCACTACAACTTGGTCATGTTAGGCTTTTCTTATCATTGAGCCAAAACGATTTGGTGATATAGATTTTGCAACTTATCATGTTAGACTAATAATTTTTCCATCAATTTCTCATCTTTTTTTTTTTTTTTTTTTTGGTTTACGAACGTTAATTGTTTGATCCATGGTATAGTATGTTGAAAGATAACATGTTAACAATAGTTTTAAACCAACATGATCTTACCCCATTTCGAAAACAAATTAAAGAAATAATGATGGACATGCATGTTAAAAATATTACGAATTTAAAGAGGTGAAACCCAACTCATAACTGCTACCTATTTAGTTTAACACAATTTTCCTTTGCTTGGTTGCTGAGAAAATGTTGGGAAACAAAGGAACTCAATTTGAGTGCTATTGTCGTAATTCAAAAAATGTCTTTTGCACGCGTGCATGAAGGTTAGTGTTTAGGAATTTAGATTGGGAAAGGATAATGAACAATGGTTGGGTAATCTCAATAAAAATCATAAATAATGTAACGCATGTTTTTTTTGTTTTTTAAATGACAAAAGTGACTAATATGGTTGCATAATGTATAAACAAAAGTAGAAAATAGTATTAGACAGGAAAGCGGTTTTGACGCACAGTTTTTATTTTTTTATTTTTAATCGGCAAATTAGATAAATTAAACAACAACAAGAGTCAAAATGCGAAGTCTTTTTCTGCGTTAGTGGGAGGATGTTAGTTGTTAAAGATCTCGAAGTTTGAAACTAACACACTATAAACCTAGAACAAAATTGTATGCGAAGCTAAAAACATGTATTTTTCTCATTTTGTCGTTCGATGTTGTTTTCGCTTAAGTGTTATACTAGCAGAAGTACTTATGAAAGTTTTTATGATGGACCCATAAGGCATGGAAAAATCTTGATCAGTGCCCCCAGGGCACTGGATATGCCTCTTTGCATGCACGACAAACGTTCGCTAAGTTGTGCATTATAAGCAATTGTCCGTGGCAAAATCTTACAACCATCTATACTTTATCATTCATCACATTTTGCCTAATGTTACTAATCAATTTTGTGCATCCGAACCAAGTAAATTGTACAATGCATGAACCGCTTATAACCACTGGCGGAGGCATCAAGGGACCATGGTGGTCTTTGGCCTATCGTGATCTTGAAAAAAACATATATATGTGTGTTTGTCTACCCATTTCTGTTGCTGTAAAACCCTCCTATTGTTCAACACTTCAGATAAATTCAATCATTATCTCTTGTTATGGTCCTTTATCACAAATCAAACCTTTAAAATCAAACCCATCATTTACTTTTACTTATAAAAATAAAAAAAAATCTTTCCCTCACACTCTAATCTGATTTGTATCACGTTACAATGCAGAGATTCGAGAGCTATTTCCTATCTCATTCTCGAAATTTCAGATTTCATATTTTTTCTCATCCCAAATTCCAAATTCATTCAACTAATAAAAAAAATTACAAATTTATTCAATAAGTAACAATAAGATTTGTAAATCGCTATTATTGTCTATAATTTTTATTCGTTTCTACTCTATTTGATCTCTTACTTTAGTGTTAGGATTTCTAAACATTTTCTTGATTCTCCCTATTGAGTTTAATAATTCTTTCAATAGTATAAATGACGAGGTTTTCATGTTATTGTTTCAAAATGTGAAAACTCCTCGAAGATGAATACGATTACGTTGGATACATATTATATGGTATTTTGGTTAGTGATTTTATAGACACTACCCTTTTTCCTTCTACATTGTGATAGGCTTCTCTTCACAAGAATTCTTGGCTTTGCCACTGCACGCATGTGATGATTATTGATATTATATAGTTCTCTTTTCACATTAAGTAAACAATGCTTCAACATCAAATGTTTGTGGTAAAACTATAGTTAATGAGATGGCAGAGAGTCAAAGACCCAAGTAGGAGTTCCTCTCCCGCATGATTGTGGGGTCCTAACAAAGCTCCACGTGAGCAACGGTCCAAAATGGTGTAGGGAAAGAGATCATCTCCGGATCTCTTCCTCTAAAGCTCAAGGATCAAATGATATGGGTTTTTGAAATTTGATCAAACGGTTAAAAATTATTATAGTTTTTAAAAGTTTTTACTAATTTCTCTGTTTTTAACTGTTAGATCAAATTTCAAAAACCCGAATCATTTGATTCTTGGGTTTTTAAAAGAGAGATCCGTAGAAGATTTCTTTCCACAGCGCAGAGCGTGATTTGGATGATTATCTGTTGACAGGACGTAACGTATTGATTAACTTATGTTCCGATTAGATTCCCACGGAGCTGATCATGTCCTTCAGGCTGGCGTGTCCGTGATGTGACGGTTGACCAAATGCAGTTTCACTTCCGATTGTTCTTCTTCTACCGGCGCATAAGTCAAAGCCATGCTAATTGCTGATAATTACACTTTGGATATTATGTTTAGGAATTTGGACTGGGAAAAGCATAATCAACAATGCTTGGGTAACTTTTCTTTATTTACCGTTATTGGATTGCAAATAAAAACGACAAATAACATCACACAAAATTATATAAAGAGCTAAAAATAATATGTGTTTATCATTTTCGTTCCAAATGTCATACTAGATGTACTTAGTATGGTTTTCATGATAGAGTGCCCCAAAGAAAGGATAAGAGTGGGTCAGCTTTTGTAATTGCAAAGTGTGAAGAATCTCGTACAAGCTTCCTATGGCTCTTTGGACCAACTTCATTTACCGGCCTTTAATGAAATTGGTCCCCAGTAATAAAAATTTACATTTAGATAGTTTGTGTCGGTAACTTTTAATGCATGCGCATGCACAACAAACATATGCTAAATTGTTCATAAGCATTTGTCTTTAGCAAAATCTTACAATCACATTGTTGTGTTATTTCAAGTCTATATGAGATAAAAACTATTACTCGTCAAGAAATTATAACCAATATGCTTGTGCAGTCTTCCATAAGAGCAGTTCCACCGGGGAACCTTTAGGCCGGCACCCAGCGAAATTATTGGCCAGGCACCCAGCCAATCCACTCCAGCCGAGCAGATAGGCTGGCACCCAGCCCAAGCTGGTCTCTAGGCAGGCTCAGAATGTGTTGAGCTCTTGCCCGGCCTACATGACGCCAGGCGATACCGTCACGCCTCCCTCGACCCGAATTCGATTCCCTGGGTGTGGAGCACCTCCTTGGTGAGCTCCGGCGAGGAGACGACGAAGAAGCAGGGAGTCCAGAGAGAAGAAGAAGAAGGGCAGCGGCGCCAGTAGCGTGATTCTCGACCCCGAGCTCAGCAGCAGCGGCGGCACTGGCGGCGTCGAGGCTGAGTCCTAGAAGCTCCATTCCTCCAAGTACAAAGGCGTGGTCCCGCAGGCCAACGGACGCTGGGGTGCCCAGATTTACGAGAAGCACCAAAGCGTCTGGCTGGGTACCTTCAACGAAGAGGACGAGGCCGCCAGGGCCTACGACATTGCTGCACAGTGCTTCCGTGGCTGCGACGCCGTCACCAACTTTAAGCCCTCATCCGTCGAAAAACTGTGCTTGACCGCACAGTTGGAAAATCAGGGAAGAAAGTGGGAAAAATGGGAAGGGCGAAAAACTGTGCTTGACCGCACAGTTGGAAAATCAGGGAAGAAAGTGGGAAAAGTGGGAAGAAGAAGAAGAAGAAGAAAAGAAGAAGAAGTCAAAAATTTAAAATTAAATTATTATTTTATAATAAAAAATAATAATATTTTAATAAAATGGACTAGGTTATTTTTTTTAGGGATGGAGATGTTTTGGCCTATTACTGTTCACTGTGGTATATTACTGTTCACTTGAGTTGATAAATGTGCTGGCTGCTGGCGCAAAGTCCTTAGGGGTGGAATTGCTCTAACAAGCTAACAAAATATAAGAAAACATAAATATAACAGTTTAAAATAGCATGGCAAGGCAATTAGTCAGTCTCAATAGTTCAACGGAGTCCAACGATATTGCAGGAAACGCCAAGTGCGGCAACGACATCGTGGTGTCAATGTCCCAAAAGGACCTGAAGCATGTGAACAACAATGATAGAGGAGACGAGAATGGTGGTGTCCTTGGATCTTGTTATAGAAGAGTGAGATGAGCATGCTGGAATTTTTTGTACAGGCACGGAGCCCCCAAGTTGTTGGGTCTGTAATTTTCATTGGTCTGGTGCTTTGAAGATTGAGTTCGGAAATTGTTGGTGAGGTGACATGGTAGAAAATGCGACGAATTGCTCGAACGTTACTCCACTTTGTGACTCAAGGAGGATATTGCTTAAGAGTTTTTCGGCACCTAAGTGCCATGAGTTCTGAAACCACTAAAAAGGACTTGTCAAGAAATTCGTTTTTCTTGATGGTAGACATCTAAAGCATAAACCTATATAAAGGGTAAGTAATCTTTATGCATAGTTATTTGAAAGAAACTATAGTCTATAACTAAAATAAAATTTGAGAGAAACTTCTCTTGTTTAATTTTATTGGCAGCATGTGCTCCAGAAGCTTGAAGGCAGAGAGCCATTGTAAGAGTAATGGGCTAGTCCCTAGTGAAGTCACATTTATGTTGGAGTCATCTATAGAACGAGCAATCACTACTACAAAATGTAATTTGCGCGATGAAATAAGTTTGTTGCGCAAAGTACAATTTCGTCTTGCAAAACCTTGCGCGACGAAAGTTTGATCGCACATGGTTCGTCTCGCAAAGCTCGTGATGATAGGGTTTGTGCGATAAAAATTAATCTTCGTCATGCAAAGCTACTTTGTGCGACAAAATATTTTTAATTTAAAATTTTTGTTTTTAAATTTTTTTAATTAAAATAAATTAATTTAATATTTTGCCCAAAGAAATATTTTGTCGCGCAAGGTTTTTGACTTTTTGTTTTATTATTTCTCTTATATTAATTTTTACACAACAAAATATTTGGTATTGCAAGATTTTTCGAATTTTTACCTTTTTAATTTAATTTAATTGTATGATTTTATTTTTTTTAATTACTTTAATTTAAATTGACATATTCCAAATAAACTTACATATGAAAAATAGTGATCAAATTTTCCAATATATATAATATATTCAAAATGTACACATAAATTAACAAAGTACAATAATAAAATCCTAATACAAGTCTATTGTGGTGGTAGTGGTGGGGGATATGTTTCGATAGCTTCTTAATCCTCAACTTTAGCCATCAAAGTCTCGACGATTCCCTACAAAAATAAAAAATAAAAAAATATGGTCAAATAATAGAAAAATAATAACAAAAATTTGGCATAATCTCCCCTAAAATTGGTATACCCCAAATCCGACCCCAAACTCCACTCCTCATCTTATACTCGACCCCAAACCCTACACCAAACTCAAAACTAACTCCAAATACACATATTAATGAAAAAAAAAATTAAAATTTGGGGAGAATATACCTTTTGGCAAGATTGAGAGTGAGTGAGAATGAGAGGGAGGAGTGAGTGTGAGAGAATTAGAGGAGATAGTGAGAGAGATGAGAGAGTGAGTGAGAGTGAGAGATAGTGAAGAGAGATTAAGTGAGAGGAGTGAGTGTAAGAGAGAGGATCGGATTTGGGGAGAGGGAAAGAGAAAGGAGCGGTAAGAGTAGAGAAAGACATTGAGAAAATGGTGGAGGAGTTATTTTGGTTTTAAAAGCCATATCACTTTGCGCGACGAAATATTGGTCGCACAAAGTCTTAAAAAAATTTCCCGCGTCCCATTTTTGGTGCCCACCCAAATTTTTAGAGCTTTGCGTGACGAAGTGTTGGTTGCGCAAAGTTTTGCGTGACGAAATGTTGGTCGCACAAAGTCTTCAAAATATATATTTTTTTTTAAATTCCCACATCCCATTTTTGGCTCCCATCCAAATTTAAGGATTATGCGCGACGAAATATTGGTTCGCCGTGCAAAATTTATAAAAATAATTTTTATAAATAATAATAATTTTTTATTTTATTTTACGATTTAAAATATAAATAAATTAAAATAAATAAGGTTTAGGCGACCAAATGTGGTACATCCCACATCGCCTAAAGGAGTGGATCCTGTAAGCCTTATGTGCATATTCCCATCTCTACCTAGCACGAGACCTTTTGGGAGCTCATTGACTTCGGGTTCTATAGGAACTCTGAAGTTAAGCGAGTTTAAGCGAGAGCAATCCCATGATGGGTGACCCACTGGGAAGTTCTTGTGTGAGTTCCCAAAAACAAAACTGTGAGGGTGTGGTTGAGGCCCAAAGCAGACAATATCGTGCTATGGTGGAGTCGAGCCCGGGTCAGGATGTGACAAAATGTGCATTCGTCGCGCAAAGAAAAAAAAAAAGATTTAGTTTAACAATATAAAATATAAAAATAAATAAAAAATAAGTAAATAACAATTAGGCGATGAAATATTGATATTCGTCGTGCAAATTTAAAAAAAAATAATAATAACTTACGAAAACAACTATATTTTAAAATTTATAATATAAAATAAAATATAAAACAAAAATAAATTGGTTTGCGACACGCATGTATACAGCTACACTGATATGAATAAACGAAAAATCACAATTTAACGGTTATTTTAACTCTAATTTTGATGATTTTTTACAGCTACACTCTTTGACCCTATATGAATACAATGAATGAATTTGATCTTCAATTTAAAATATTTACACTAATGGATACCACAAAATCTTATGTTAGACTTAATGAAAGTATAAATAAACTCTAAGTATTAGTGAATCTATTGTTTTGATGGGATATGCATTCTATGAAACTAGTTTCAACGATCAAATCGTCAAACTTGTTTGAATATACTTCGAGATCGCATACGCCAAAAATTGCAAAAAATAAACATTCAGAGATCAAGTAATGGGACAAAAGTTTTCGACGATTATAAACGAAAAATCACGATTTAACGGTTATTTAAACTCCGATTTTGATGCTACACTCCTTGACCCTGTATGAATACAATGAATGAATTTGATCTTTAATTTAAAATATTTACACTAGTGGATACCAAAAAAATCTTATGTTATACTTAATGAAAGTATAAATAAACTCTAAGTGTTAGTGAATCTATTGTTTTGATGGGATACATATTCTACGAAACTAGTTTCAACGATCCAACTGTCAAACTTGTTTGTATATGCTTCGAGATCGTATACGCCAAAAATCACAAAAAATAAACATTCAGATATCAAGTAACGAGATAAAATTTTTCGACGGTTATGAACAAAAAATCATGATTTAATGGTTATTTTAACTCCAATTTTGATGATTTTTTACAGCTACACTCCTTGACGCTATTTGAATACAATGACTAAATTCGATCTTCAATTTAAAATATTTACACTAGTGAATACCACAAATCTTATGTTATACTGATGAAAGTATAAATAAACTCTTAAGTGTAAGTGTAAGTATAAATAAACGAAAAATCACGATTTAACGGTTATTTCAACTCCGATTTGATGATTTTTTACAGCTACACTCCTTGACCCTATATGAATATAATGAAATAATTCGATCGTCAATTTAAAATATATTTTTACAACAAAAATCCGATCCGAACTACAATAATATATTTTTCTAACAAAAAACCCGATCCGAACTACAATAATAAATTTAAAGCTACTTAATAAATATATATACCGTTCAATTTCTTAAGTGTTATACGTACAAAATAAAAAACAAAAATAAATTGGTTTAGGCGACGAAATATTTGAATTACGTTGCACAAAGATTAAATTTTTTTTTTATTATTTATTTTTGTAAAGACTTTGCGCGACGATGTGTTTTTCGTTTCGCAAGACTTTGTGCAACAATGTTGTTTCGTCGCGCAAAGTGACTTTGCACGACGATGTGTTTTTCGTCATGCAAAATTTCGTCGCACAAAGTAACTTTGGGGGACGATGTGTGTTTCGTCGCGCAAGAGTTTTTTTTACTAATGAAAGTCTCGTACTTAACTATTCAATGATATTTAGGCATGATAACTAAGTGTCTAGAACTAATTAATGCAGGCTTAAGCACTTCCTTGACAAAAGAAATTAATACACTCCAAATCAAAACTCATATGAATGGCATGACATATATAATTACAAACATTATCGCAATTTGTATCATAAGCATGCTTTGCATGTATATCGAGCAATTCATGCATTAAAGATAGACATTCAATTGACTCTGTGAACCTATAGTAATGAAGTGAAATCAGTGAAAGATAAAGTTTCAAGATTTTCTTATCTTTTGGGGTGGACTTAAGTCACGCGATTGAGGTCCAGCAGTCATAGCAGCCATTAAAGAATGACTTTTTAACTTTCTGGCAGGGAGTTGCGTACACTCTCCAGTGTTGAACGGCGACATAGCAACTTGGGCTTTATGAGAACCAGGATCCTCGCCGGATCCATTCTCTAGGGATCCTGAGGATCATGCAATTGTGTTCGTTTATCGTATATCGTGCGGTCAGTTTTTGTTAGATACTATTTATATTTGAATTTTAAATTTTAAATTTTAAATAATTTATAACCGCACGATATAGATGAACGGACACGATTACGTGATCCCTAGGATCCCTAAGGAATGGATCCGGCGAGGATCCTGGTTCTTATTGTGAATATAGACTTTTTCTTTTTCCCCTTATCATTTGAGGTCTGCACCACTTTTGCTTGGCGTGGAATTGTTTGTTTAACGTGGCATGATAATTAATTAAAATCTTGCTTAACTACTAATACATATAATATAAATAAAATTAGCATGAGATTGCATGAACGTATAATACATTTGAGCCTTCAATCCTCTTGGCACATATATACATTTTATCATGCATTACATCTTGCCTAATGCTATTAACCAATTTTGTGGAAGTGAACCAAGTAAACGCAAGAACTGCTTAAAACTACTAACATATTCTCTGCAAAACTCTAGCTTTTGATATCATATAGTTCTCTTTTCACATTAAGTAAACAATGCTTCAACATCAAATGTGTATGGTAAAACAAAAGTTAACGAGATGGAATAAAAAAGACGAATCATTCAGTTTATGGTCCAAGGGACATCCAAAAATTCACTAGCATTTCTAATCATACGAAAGATTTAGATTTGTGTGAAGATTTGATTCTCACTTTTTCTTTGTTTAATCTCTTGGGTCCTTCGGATTACCTCTCCATAGTCCAATGCGAGATCCTTTTTTTCCTTTTCTTTTTGTTCGTTTTCGGCTCCTTCGGCACGCCAAGCTAAATCCCAATGATTAACAGTCAAAACCCTAATCAAGCATGATCTTTTGAATTGATGGTTGTTTGATTGCCTCTAATTAAAGTGCATAAAAAGGATCAAGGTTTAGCAAAGCAAAGCTTTCTCTTTGACCACCTCGACCAATATATATAGATCATACACAACCATCAGAAAATGACAATAATAAAAGACAATGATAGGAAAAAAAGAACAAAAAAAAAAAAAAGATAGAGGAAGAGAAAAGCCTAAGAAATAGCAAAAAAGCAGATGGAAAGAAGCGTGGGAAATGGTGGTAATGCATGAGTTATGATTAGGTTTACTATTTTACAAAACCCTACCTCAAAATATAGGATAAGGATTGTCTATCCTCCTATTTCGGTACCCTCTTGTTTTGTATGATCACAGTTAAGTCACGTTAATATTTTATATATATTTTTTTTATAGAGATAATAAAACAAAAATGAATAGCAATATAAAATTTTAACGTGGCTTAACCATGACTACAAAAATAAGAAAGTACAGGAGGGCACCGGAAGTGAGAGGACAGACAATCCTTGTCCCAAAATATAACGTAAACATCTTTGCTTTTCAAACGATGTGTACAGGAACACGAGAAACAATATTCGTGCTTTTTTCTGAAAGGAAAATTATCTACCTAGAGCAAAATTCGTGCTTTTTGTCTTTGTTTTTCCCTCTTTCTTATCAAGGAAAGACTTTGAGTGTGTGAACCATATGTAGATGTTGCTTCGGCATGCCTTGTCAGCCAGTTTGCCAACTTGCCACTCCCTCCCATGGTACTTTCTAATTCAAGTTTCCTGCTTGATTAGAAAATTTGGCCCATGGTTCGATGTGACCACGTTTGTGAGCAGTGACGGATCTAGGATTTTAAATTCGGGAGGTCTTAATTACAAAGGTCAAAAAAATTATAGACAAAAATAACTTTGAAAATTTAAATATAATACATTTCATTCAAAAATCAAATGCAAAACAATATTACAAATTATAAAATCATAATTCAGGCGTCTATTACGAAGTTTCATAAGTTACTAAGGAGTACCTAAGTTATTAATTATCTAATATGAACCACTAAATTTAAAACACCGGTCAAATAAAACTCTCCTCAAACTCCCACTATCTTTCTAACCAAACACACCATTTTTCTCTTTTACTAGTTTCCAAACATCCACCTTTTCTCTCACTAAGAACAAAGCTGCCATACCTCCACCAACCGCCTTCCTCCCCATTCTCCAGAAGCCATGGCAACTTCACACCCAAATTTCACCAACCCATGACAGATCATATCCATCTTACTAACCTCATGAAGGAAATTTCACCCATAAGAAAAATTACTAAGATGGTTGAAATAATTTGGGGAAATTTGGGCTTATGTACTGCCCCCACTAGACGACAAAAAAAGGTTGGAGGAGAAGTGGGTGGCACCGACGGATGAGACCATGGCAGAAGCAAGGAGGAGAGAGGTAGGAAAGGTCCTTATTTTCTTTCTTATTCGTGCGCGGTTATCTTCTCCGAGAAGAAGACAGCCACTGCAACCTGCAACCTACAACCTACACAGACCTCATGCTCGAGTACGAGGGGTCCTCGGAAAATTTATAGCAGTGATTTAGGATCGTCGACGGGTCCTGGGACCTCCCAGGTCCTTATGTGGATCCGTCCTTGCTTGTGAGTGATTATGTGATGTAGCTTCGCTTGTCAACGATGATTTAATGTGGTCTTGTTTGTCAGTGGTTTGATGTGGTCTTGCTTTCTAGTGGTGACATTACGTGTACTCTAGTATAGGACTTTTGTATATGCTATTTTTGTAACAGATTTATACAGGTGATGCTTGTGCTTGTGTTGTGTGTGGGGATTATTATTAAAGGAAAACTAACGAAAAGTCCAAAAAAACTTCCCTTTTAATGAAAAACCCCTTTTAAAGGTACGGTGAATAGTGTCAGGAAAATGTATAAATGTGATTTTTCGTTAAAAGTGAACAGTACCGGAAGTGTTTTGTTAAACCTCTCTATTATTAATGCTTGTTTGTGTGAATTACTTCCGTATCAAAAGCATGGTCGCTAGATATTGCACCCAGTATAACTTATATGTTAGGAGTTTTAGATGTTAAATTTTTGCGATTAAATCATTAACTACGGATTTAACGCCTGAAAATCTTAAAGCACAAAATACACAACGTATTAGAAAATTATGTCAAACTCAAAACCAGGTATTTGGCACATTACCTGTTTTAGTAATGCTATTCATTTTATGTTTTTATACCACATTTTTATATCACTTTAGATGACAAATGATGTGGACAACCACATTATTTGAAAAATTTGCAAAACCCAATGAAATGAAGGAAAAAAACTTCTCGTATACCACAACCATCATTTAATTAACTAGTTTTTCTTAATTATTAATTTATTAAATAATGAACTAAATTTAAAAATCTGATTAATTCAAATGATATGACTGTCCACATCCAATATCACCTAATATGATATAAAAATATGATAAAAAAACATAGTATAAATATCATTATTGTCCGATCCATGACGACATCATTACCCCCACTGAAACGAAATAAACTAAGAACAAAGCCAGCTGTAAACTACTGAATTGACGCAAATGCCCCCGCACATGCATGGTAATCAGACTCCCTCACATGTTTAGAAGAGCAGTTTGGGAATCTGAATAGCAATATATATACAAACGATGAAGCCAGGAGAAGGTTCCGAGACTGCCCCTGTCCAGCCATACTAGATAAGTGGTCAAAGTGGTCCTCTACTGGTCAAACATTTAAAATATCTAGGGACAAATTGGTCATTTTACTTACAGAAGCATGGGAGGTAGAAGTGACAGGTTGATTGCACTATGCTTTGGTTGCACACAACTTTTTTTTACCACATTTCGTACGACATTTAAATTGTAATGCAAGAAAAATAGGGCATCTTTCGTGCTTTCTGATATAGAAAGTGAACTGTGGTTGCGTTAAATTCAAAATTTTCCTGGACGTTCGAGCTTGAGATTTTGTGTCTGCAAATTATAGTAGTTTACAATTTACCATCATATTGTAATATGAGAAAAAATTCAAAATTTCCTCCTACATTCCAGTTCTGAATCTTCTTTTCTGTAATTTAGAATTTCACTTATATGTTCGCGAACATGAAAATCAAGAGCAAAAAAACAACCGCACGAGAAGAGACCAGAAGTGTGAAAATCACTGTCATCCATGAGTTGTTGTACCCTCTCTATCTTCTCTCTCTCCCATGTTGGTCCATCCTCCATTGAGAATTTCCCAATTTTATATTAATCTCTAACATCCATGATTCACATTAACCATTAAGAAAATGAATGTGATATCCACACATATTTTTTTACTTCTCATATTTTTTTACTTTCTCACATTCTTTTCTAATTTTTAACCGTTGGATAGAATGAATTAAAAAATATCAACAGATAAAAATTAACTAAAAGTGTGTAATAAGTAAAATAAAATGTGTGAATAGCGCACATCTTAAGAAAATACAAATTCAAGGAAAAATGAATCCTACTTGTGTCAGCCTAGCTCACCAGATCCACAATTGTGGGCTAGGATGCTCTCCTAATCTAAGTATGAGGTTCCTCGTAATCAAGGGATGTAGACAGATGAATTTTCATCCAACGATCAACATTCCTTCCTCATGTGAATTCTCATCCTTAAATTAAAAGAGCATCCTGATCCCACAATTGCATCAGCTACAAAGCCTGCAACACAGTTGAATTACTGAAAAAAAGAATCTCCCCCTCTCATTATGCTAAATAAAATATTTCAACCATAACCCCATCACTTGAAACTCAAAATTCAAGATCAACTGAGTAGCCCAAGCCCAGAAAAAGCAAGAACTTTACCATAAATAGCAAGAAAATCAAAAGGAAAATAAGGGAAGACTAAGAAATTAGAATTAGACCTCAAAAGCTCTATTTTCATTGAAATATGTCTCATAGTTTTCAAGCAGCCATCTCTTCTGCTTTGAGATTCAGAGGCCAAAAAAAGGAAAAAGAAAAAAAAATCTAAAATCTAATCAATAAAAGCAAAAACAGAGCAAAAATTTATGTACAAGTATTTAAATCTTTCTCCTCCTGCTCGTTCCTCAAGAAAAAAAGCTGACTCTGAACTGGGTTTTCTGCAGCAAACAAAACCCAGAAAGATCTAACAAAAACACAGGCAAAAGATTGCGACTTTCTCTCTCTAGACCTCCCCTTTCTCCCTCTGTTTATGAATCGCTGTAATCGTGCCAGCAGATGAGCATGGTGACGCAGCGCCTCATGATGTAGAACCGAGCTCTCTGCTCCTTCACCAACCTCGCACACTTTCTGGAAAACGAGCACCGTCGATTCGACCGCGATGAATTCTTCATGAGATGGATAGAAGAAGATGAACGGCTCGATCTCGACGACGCTTCTTTCTTCGACAGCTTCCACTTCTCGTCGAAGTAAAAGGGAGGCGGATGGTGATGAGAAGCGCTTGCAGTAGCAGCACTGCCGCCAGCAGCAGGTACAGAAACAGAAGCCATTTCTCTAAAAAGCTGGTATCTTTTGTGATTCTGATCGCTTGGGTTTTTAGAGAGAGAGAGAGAAAAAGAAGATCACAAGTGAAAAATCAGAGGGGTTTTGTGAGTAAATTTGGGAAGGAATGGTGAGTGAGATTCGTATTTATAAGGAGGTGGAGGAGAAAAACTGAGGAGGTTGCAGATGAGTGTGGCAGTGGGCATCACCTGGGGCCTTCCGTGCCTCGAGAGGTCCACCATAATTGATTTTCTTAATCTCAATTACATAAGGTGTGTGAATTTTTTTTTTATTTTTGTTTTTTAAATAGAAGGTAAGAGAAAAAGAGTGATAAAGAATGTGAGACAGGGAAAGTTTTTTTTTTTTGTTTTTATTAGGTTAATTAGATATATGTTAGGATTATATGTAGGTGAGGTTTTGAAAAAAAAAAAACAACAAAATTTGATTGTGGGAAATTACATTCTGTCTCATACTCTTATTCATATTGTTTTAATTAGAAAGTTAAACTAGTAATTTCATAGAGTTTTGGTTAATAATGAGTGTTTTATTAATTAGTAGAGATTATAAAATTGGGGAAAATGTTATGAGTATAATGTTATTCATAGCATGTTTTTATACCACATTTCTATACCATCTGAAGTGGTATCTGATGTGGACAATCACATCATTTGAAAAATTTGCAAAATCTAAGGAAATGAAGAAGAAAGATTCCTCGTATACCACAATCATCATTTAATTAACTAATTTTTTTTAATTATTAGTTTATTAAATAATGAACTAAATTTAAAAATCTGATTAATTCAAATGACGTAACTGTTCACATCAAATATCACTTAAAGTAGT
Source organism: Pyrus communis (assembly GCF_041283825.1). Taxonomy (NCBI): domain Eukaryota; kingdom Viridiplantae; phylum Streptophyta; class Magnoliopsida; order Rosales; family Rosaceae; genus Pyrus; species Pyrus communis. The sequence goes on along the minus strand of NC_142571.1, from coordinate 24,672,235 downwards.
ATGAAAATATGGTACAAAAATAAGATATGAATAACATTATATTATTGCTAAAGTTACAATTTTGGGAAATTTTTGTTGCTTTTTAATAATATATTTTGGTTGTTTATTAGGAAGATAATATTATTGTGATGTGGTGGGTTCCCAAAGCACACGTCATGGACTTGTTTAGGTCAGTGAAACAGGAGGGGAAGGGAACTTAAATGCAGCAAATCTCAGCTTGGCACAGTAAACTGTGAATTTCTAGGGTTTGGGGAAAATAAGATCTTTGTGGACAAAGCTAAAAAGATCTATGGAGAGATAGGGTGAAAACAGATCTAATACCTTAGTCTAAGATAAGATGTTAGCTTTTTTCCATGAGTTTTTAATTTAAAACTCTTTCTTTTTTAAATTGTTGGGATAATATTGAACTCTCCTAAGACCATCTCCAATGGTTGGGCTAAAAACCAAATGTTTTAGCCCAGAAAATTTAGCTTTTAGCCCAGAAACAGCTTTTCTACTCCAACCGTTCTATCCTAAAATTTTAGCCCGGGATCATTAAAGAATGAACTTAGACTATTTTTTTGTTAAATTAATTTAAAAAAAAAAAATAAATATGTAGATTATCGTAAATTAATTTTATGAACATTTTAATCTAAAAAAATTTAAATTCCGATAAATATTGGGTGAAGTCTACTCCGATTTCTAGGCTAAATTTTGGGGGGAATTTGGCCTTGGTTTAGCATTTAGCATTTAACCCAAAATTTCCCCTTGGGTTGGAGTGGGTTTGGGAGAAAATTTTAGGGGGTAATTTGACTTTTAGCCCACTATTGGAGTTGGTCTAATATAATAAATTAAAAAAATTAAAAAAAAAAAACCAATGTAGATCAAATAAGAGGCACACCTTTCTTAAAAGTGAAGTTATTTGGCAGAAAAGTGAATTTTTAGATGACGGTATTTAGACTACTTTAACTTATTAAAATGGTAATTCGAATTTGCAGGAAAGGAGATCAGCACATTTATTTGGCCAATTGATATAACACATCAAGAAAAATGGAGATTTTATTATAATAAATTTTGATGATAATTTGTAAATAATGCAGAAAATGTAAACAAAGAAACAAGATTCATGTGCATATGTATGGTTTGTGTCTATTCTTCTCGTAAAGAAAATTATATAGTGTGAGACAACGAACCCTAAAAATTTGTGAATTTGACACCATTTATGTCATATTATGGGATCCACAAAAATCTGAGAGTCCCCAACATCTTTATTGCCAAAGACAGATGCATTTTTGGGTTCCTTTCACATGCTAAATCCAAGATCCAAAACTTAATATGTCCGTACTTTGCATTTGAGTTCAATTCATTCATTTCTCTAAATTAAAATATCCTTTTCCCGAAATTTAGAATTAAAAGACATAAATAATTTTGTAATTTTTTCTTAAGAAAAATTAGAACGAAAAACTTATAGAACAAACAAAAAAAAGACAATCCCAACACCAAGCCGACTGAGCTTTCACGTGGAGAGAATGCACCCATAAACAAGCATTCGAAGAATTCTGTCCAACCGCTACAAAGCGTACAACAACAAAGTTCGCCTCACAATAAATTTGAGTATGCATAGTTGCTTGTAGATGCTTTAAAATCTTTATTTTTCTTATTAAATGATTTCCGCACACACTCTCTTTTCTTCTACACATTCTTGTTAATTTATATTTATTAATTCTCATTGATTTATAAAAAATAAAAAATAAAAAATAAAAAATAAAAGTTACTATTTTTTTTTATTCAAAAGTAAATTGAAGTGGGTACAAATTAATTAAAATGCTTGTGTAGGGATGTGACATTACGTGAGAGTTGGGGGCCAGAAATATGTCCTTTTGTATGGCTGGATGAATGAAAAAAAAGGCTTTGAGATCACCTGTAGCGACGTATCATCAGGTAAGGTTTGATGAATCAATAGATCCAGCTTAACCGCATGCAAAATACACGTTGATTGAATTCAGCAATCTAGCGTAAGTCTCGTCAGCTGATGGGAGATATCATTCGACTGCTTTAAGTAGAACTCTCTACGATCGACGTACAACTTTCTTTGTATTTCTAGAACTCTCCTTGTATTATTACGATCGAGCAACCATTATCATTGCCACGACCATCACTGCTATCGTTACCGCCACTGTTATCGCCATCATGACGACAATCGTTATCATTGCTATCATGACGACAGTCGCTCCCACTGCCACATAATTACAACCGTCACAATTGTTGTTGCCGTCCTCCATACTATCATTGTTTACCTCTAAACCCTAACCACCACCTCTCACTATTGACACCACCGTATTCCTACCTTTTTTGTTGCCATCACCATTGCTGCCACCCTTGGTCCTCGCTACTGTTGTCACTGCTACCACTGCCACCCTTACCATCACGGTCCTCGCTACCGTTGTCACTACTACCACCCTCACTACCACGTTTATATCTGTCATTACACACACACACACACACACTAATATCACTTTTATTAAATTATAAAATAATTTTATATTATTTTTTATACTCACATCACTTTTAAAATAGTTTATCAAACGATTAATTATTTTATTTTATATATAATTATTCTTAAATCACATCAAAAACTTTTTTTTGTTTCTTTCTAAAAAGCGTTGGAATCTCAAACTAGCCTTACACTAGTGATTATGCTTGCAACTATAGTCTTAGTCGAACTGGATTTTCAGTCAAAATTCAGTTCAATTTAAGCCTATTCGTGCATCACGTGCAGGGATAAAAATGTTCATCATGCATGGCTAGAGAAAATGTTTTGGGTTCATTGACATGGGTGAGTGAACGGGAATGAGCTACCATGAGACATGAAGTCGATGCCCTCCAAGCCAACAAGACTTGGACGCTCCAGCCACTACCACCCAACAAGGTGGTCATTGGGTGCAAATGGGTTTACAAGGTTAAACTCAATCCTGACGGTACTATTGAACACTATAAGGCCTAATTGGTGGCGAAGGGTTATAGCTAAGTAGAAGGCCTTGACTACCGTGAAACTTTTGCCCCTATTGCCAAGCTCGGTACAGTTCGTCTTCTCATTGCCATTGCCGCTGTCCAAGGGTGGCATTTACACCAACTCGATGTTAATAACGCATTTCTTCATGGTGACCTTCATGAGGATGTATACATGTCACTGCCACTTGGTTTTGGACGAAATAGGGAGACTCGAGTGTGAAAATTACACAAATCGTTGTATGGACTTAAGCAAACGTCTAGACAAAGGTTCTTGAAGTTGTCAACAGCTCTTAAACCTGCTGTTTATCATCAATCACGAGCAGATTATTCATTGTTAATCCAAACACGAGGTGCTTCATTCACAGCGCTGCTTGTTTATGTAGATGATATCATCCTGGCCGATAACGATTTGCGTTAAATCGAGTCAACAAAGTGCTTCTTATCTGAATGGTTCAAGCTTAAGGATCTTGGAAAGTTAAAATATTTTTTGGGTTTAGAAGTTGCACGATCAGACAAAGGCATTACGATTTCACAACGAAAATATGCTCTAGAAATTTTGGAGGATACATGCTTTCTTGGTGCAAAGCCTACGAAATTTCCCATGGAGCCGAATCTCACTCACGCAAACTGATGGTGCACTACTAAATGATGCCTTTATGTATAGAAGACTTGTTGGAAGATTAATATACTTGACGATTACGAGAACTGACTTGGTGTATGCGGTACACGTTCTTAGCCAATTCATGGACAAACCTCGTATTCCACATCTTGCTGCTACACATAAAGTTCTGCGGTACATCAAACAAACACCAGGACAAGGGCTGTTTCTTTCCGCCTCCAGCTTACTTCAATTAATAGCCTTTTGTGATGCTGATTGGGCACGATGCAAAGACACTAGAAGATCAGTCATTGGATATTGCATCTTGCTTGGTCACTCACCAATTTCTTGGAAGACTAAGAAACAAACCACATTTTCTCGTTCCATGGCATCCACTTGTTGCGAGATCACCTGGTTGAGATACATGTTGAATAAGAAGAGTATCCAAGATAACTCTAATGATCCCAAGAAGAAGAAAATAGAGCACTCTTAAACAAAGCTCACAAAACAAACTAATTAGCAAAGCTTTTCTTATTTAGCTCTAGGCTTTGTTTTTCCTTGGATGATTTACAATGCTTGAGAACTTAGGTATTTATAGCAAACCAAATGATTAAACTAAGATTATTTATTACCACACAAAACACATTAATTGCACCTAATAATTTTTATTCAACCATACCTAACATTGCCTAACTTTCCTTGCCTAACTTTGACATTGATTTTCAACACTCCCCCTCAATGTCAGCTCTCATTCTTTGCACTGTGCTGAGCAGACAGCGAAAATTTTCGAGCTTGCCTGTACTTAAACTTTTTGTGAACAAGTCCGCAACTTGATCATTCGTCTTGACTTGTCTCATCTCAATCTCTTCTTGTAGAACCTTTTCTCTGATAAAGTGGTAGTGCACTTCCACATGTTTAGTTCTTGCATGAAAGACTGGATTTTCTGCCAAGCGAATGGCCGATTGGTTATCACAGTACAATGGTACTGGATAATCTACTGGTTGATGTAGATCACTCATCAGCTGTACCAGCCATGCATTCTCTTGAGCTGCCATTGCTGCTGCTCTATACTCTGCTTCTGTGGTTGACAAAGATACCATTGGCTGTCTCTTGCTACACCAAGAGATGGTTCCAGAACCAAGCTTA